>NW_007727518.1:129510-130771 GCF_000696425.1 Galeopterus variegatus
GGACTCTCAGTTCTATTTCATTGATCTATGTCTATACTTTCTCCTGTACCACATTGTCTTAACTACTATGTCTTTACAGTAAGTCTTGAAGTCAGTGAATGAGCATCATAAAATTTTAAAAGTTATTTTATATTGATATAATTTTACATTAGCATAAGAATTATGAAAGTTTACTTACATATTTTAGGCCATGCTCCCTAATGTTATATCTTACATAATTGTTGTCCATTTATTAAAAACAAGGAATTATTTTTGGTACAATACTTTTAACTAAACTACAGACCTTTCCCACTGTTCCAGGATCTGATGCAGAGTACCAAGTTGCATGTAATAATCATGGCTCTTTATTCTGTTCCAATGCATGATAGTGTCACCACCTATTTGCTTTTCATGACTCAGACACTTTCAAAGGCAATGATCAGGTATTTTATAAATTGACTCATTTGATTTTTTCNACTCAGACACTTTCAAAGGCAATGATCAGGTATTTTATAAATTGACTCATTTGATTTTTTCCCTGATGTTTTATCATGATTAGACTGAAATTATGGATTTTGGGGAACAATACAGCAAGGTAAAATGTTCTCCTCATCATTTCAGATCAGGTGCTATCTAATGTCCTCCTGACATCACTAGTGACATTAATGTCAATCACGTGGTTCAGGTGGTGCACGCCAAATTTCTCCAGTATAAAGTTACTGCTATTCCTATTCCTTTCCAAACTTTATTGTTTAGAGACAAATAACCGTTTCCATCTCACAATAAGGAAAAAGGGAATTAAACTCCCCTTGGAGGGAGTAGTATCACAGAATGTGTGAACATATACTTAATATACAACGGTAATTAACAAATAGTTTGGCCAAGATATTTTAAGGCTTTGCAATTATTCTATTTAAAGTTTTGTCAACTAATTTTACTATTTATAAATGGATCTTGCCTCTAACTGTTTCTTCGGTGTTCTAAAAATGATTTTCTATTTCACTCATTCCTTCTATATTTGTTACTTGGAATTTTTCTGTGAAGAATTCTTCTCCCCCATTGATATATTTATGCAATAATTTACTTATATAAGCATGTTCTTATCGATATTTGTTACAATATTTATATTGTTATTCATCACTATATTTTGTAACTCAAATTGTTCCAGGTATGGCCTGTGGAAGTTCTTTGAGGTAGGCTTCTCTGCTCTGTATCCTTTTTATATGTGCCCATTCTTTTGTTTGATTTTTGTTTCTAGCATTTTCTTACTCTTGGGTACTAC
>NW_007727518.1:131201-133759 GCF_000696425.1 Galeopterus variegatus
ATATGTGCCCATTCTTTTGTTTGATTTTTGTTTCTAGCATTTTCTTACTCTTGGGTACTACGAGATGTTCCTGACTCATCATATATTTTCTCTTCCTCAGCTCTAGAATCATCCATTTCTTTAGGAAACCCTGGTTTCTTTTATTAGAGAATAATATTTAGAAACGAAAATGTGGGTGTTGGGTATTCAATATTTAGAAACTAAAATGTGGGTGTTGGGTATTCGTTTGATTTTGGGTTGTTATTGTTCCTAGAGCTTCACACTGGATAGAGGTAGAAAACCTATGTATGTATAGTAACCCATGTTCATACATATGTATACTTATTTCAGCATCTATCTCTATGAATATTAAAATAAATGTGTTAGTATGAATTCTTACTAACCCAGCACCATCTGTGATTTGTTCTCTTTTCCCTTTTTGTCTACCTTCTATTTGATTGCCTACTTTTATAATTGAAATTTTTCTCATTTGTCGGCTTTTTAGATAAGAATGCATTATTCTTTTGGTTTCTCTAGTGTTCATAGCACATATTTTTAATTTATAATAGTCTATAATGAAGTGATATTACACCACTTCATATATAGTATAAGAATAGTAGACTTCCATATCTCTCCTTCTGGCATTTGTGCTATTGTTGTCTTATATTTTACATATATATGTTATAAACCCCGTTGCC
The DNA here is from genome assembly GCF_000696425.1 of Galeopterus variegatus. Taxonomy (NCBI): domain Eukaryota; kingdom Metazoa; phylum Chordata; class Mammalia; order Dermoptera; family Cynocephalidae; genus Galeopterus; species Galeopterus variegatus. Next base: position 131,879 of record NW_007727518.1, read on the forward strand.
ATTATTATGATTTTACGAAATAAATTATGTGTCAAAGAGATTCAATCAATAAGAATTGTCATGTGTCTTGTGCTTGAGTGTTATTGAGCTTTTGAGTTTATGGTTTTTATCAAATTTGAAAACTTTCTGACCTTTATTTCTTTAAATAATTTCCTGCTCTATATATTGTAATGCTTAAAATTGCTCCATATCTCACTAATGTTTATTTTACTTTTAAAATTCCCTCTGCATTTTCTTTTTGCTTGTTTGTACTGATGCTTTCAGGGATACTAATCTTTTATCCAGTAATGTCTAATTTGATTAGTCACAGTCAGTTTAAAAAAAAAAATAGACATTGCAATTTTCAACTCTACAAATTTGACTTGAGTTTTTGTATATGTCTGTATGTAACTTTCTGAACATATGAAATTTAGTTCTAATAGTGTTTTTAATGTTCTTGTATACTAAATTTGATACAGTCACATGCCACATAACTAAGCTTTGGTTAATGATGGACCACATGTATGACGGTGCTCCCTTAAGGTTTTATGGCTATACCATTATATTGTTTCCTGTCTCTCAGTGATCACTGCCCCCTGTTGCCTGATGTCCGAAGTCTTGAAAACCATTGCTTCCTGTATTCTGGGGGTTTTCTGTTTGTTTGTTTGTTTGTTTTAGGTAGGAACTTAAAATTTCTACTTCTTTTATAAGACAATATAATATATTTTCATAAATAAAAGATAATTGAGCTTAATAAGATCCCACATCAACAACAACATATTGAGATCATAAATTGATATTAACCAATTAGATGATCAGAATTAATCAAAAGAACTGTAACAAGTGTGTGATACATGTATATAGCTAGGCAATGACATCTGCAATTTGAGAAATTTGTAAATTAATAATATAACATGGCCACTTTTATTGTTATAAATTGCCAACCTAAGAGATTCTTTATTAAAATTAGTCCATCAATCTCATTATAATGAAAATTATCCATTTTTACTATTTTTATTTGAAATATTGAGTGAGTATAAAATCAGCAATAATCCTAACAACTGAAATTAAGTTTCAAAAATATTGTTTTATATGCATGCATATAAACTTTTATGAGAGTACTTTAAAATGTTCATGGAAAGATTCATGTTATCTTTTGATTCTATTTTTTGACAAACTTTTGAAGTACCCTCTTTTATATACATATGCCTATATATATATATATATATATATTTAATATGTATACAAGTAAATATGTTGAATTCATACTGTATGTTTGCATTACCTTCTTAGCTTCCGCATTATTGCTTTGAATATTTCTCTGGCTGATTTTTTTATTTTTTGAAAACTTGTCATGATGGAAATATTTAGAAAGTAGGACTCCTGTTTTTTGTTATTCCCCATAGCATAGTGTATTCCAAGTAAAAATTCTCAATTAATAGCTTTTGCCATGAGGAAAAGCTGGGTCACTTTCTAAAGTCATTTGCTCTTTTAAAATCTTTTTGGCCCACAATTATGGATATAGTATAGATTAATGCAGTTTTTTTTTTTTTTTTTAATCCATGTGCTTCTGGATAGCCTAAGTGTAAATCTGTATCTTAAAAATAATTATTTTACAAATAAATGAGCAACAAGATTGAAAGAAAGTTGGTAAGTTGGGCAAAAACATACCAAAAAAGCAAGAGAGGAGGACGGAGCTCTGTGGTTTAGAACACACCCATTTTCATCAGGAAAATTTTAAAGACTATAAGGGTTCATAAAATGTTGGTACCACAAGTCACTTGAGAATATGATATACATGATTTAATTGTTTCTCTTTTTGTTTTAGTGAAAGTTAAGGTAATGTATTCTTGGCAGACTATCAGTTAGGTAAATAATGAGTGAAATGCCTATTGGGTTGAT
>NW_007727518.1:134302-136758 GCF_000696425.1 Galeopterus variegatus
AATGTATTCTTGGCAGACTATCAGTTAGGTAAATAATGAGTGAAATGCCTATTGGGTTGATTTTTTAAATATTAAGAGAATGACTTTTTAAAGTTTAAGCACACATAAAGTGTTGCTTAGTTCAAAAGATGTTTTATGGAGCTCAGCAAAAAATCTCACTGAACAGCTTATTGAAAAATATAAAAAGGAATATGGTTATGATCAGGCTGTGTCTATCATAAAACATTTTCCTTTTTTTAAATTAATTTTATTTATTTATTTTAAGTATAATTAGTGTATTCAACATTACACAATATAATCATTTTCTGTGGCCCTTTAGTAGTTCATTTTTACTTTTAGGTTACATTATTGTTTCTGACATATGTCACTGTAACTCCATTTTTCAAACTGAACCAAAAATTCCAAAAATATTGCTCAGGCACTGAGAAATAAAATTTCCTGAGAACTGGAATAGCATAATAATTTTTTTTATATTATGAAGATTGGTTCAAATTCATTATGAGAGAGAGAGAGAGAGAGAGAGAGAGGAGCCATTATCGGTTCTATTAAGTTTTTGCCCCTCATTGTATCTTTATTTTTAGATATTTTACATTACAGATATTAATTTTTTAGTGTGAAGTTAAGAATATAATTTTAATAGCATCCAATATACAGAGCACATAGGAACTAATTTAGAGAAAACATGCAAGATAAGACAATAAATTATTGAGAGACATTAAGGAAAACTGAAGTAAATGAAGAGAAATAGCACACTTACATATTGAAATTTCCAGTTTTCAAAAATTCCAATACTACATATTTCAATTCCAGATTTAATAGAACACTATTCAAAATCCCAGCACATTTTTGTGGAATTGACAAGCTAATTCTAAAATTGATATGGAATGCAAAAGACAAATAATGCCAAAATAGTCATAAAGAACAAAGAGTATTTTCATTATCAGATATAGACACTAAANATAATGCCAAAATAGTCATAAAGAACAAAGAGTATTTTCATTATCAGATATAGACACTAAAGATATAAGTATAGTAATGAAGACAACATAGTTTTTGTCTGAGGATAGACACATGGACAAATAGAATATGATAGAGAACTCAAAAATAGGTTCACACAAATATGGACAATTGATACATGATAAGGTGGTACTGCAAAGTGGTGGGACAAGAATAGCATTTTAACAAAAAAGCTGATATAGTTGGATATCCATAAGGAAAAAACATAAAATTGGATCTTGAACTCACACACAAAAAAATGTAAATTTTATTCAGATCAAGAGTTAAATGTGAAATCTAAAACTGTTCATATTCTAGAATGCAATGTAGAAAATTATCTCCATTAACTTATAGACAAGAATGTCTTCTGCAAGACGGGATAAAAACACCAAGCAGGGCTAACCAATTAGCTCACTTGGTTAGAGTGCTGTGCTGATAACCAAACACCAAGGTCAAGAGTTTGGATACCCATATTGGCCAGCTGCCAAAACCAAACCACAACAAAACCACCAAACATAAATAAAAGTAATGATAAGATTGACTATAATAAAAATGTGAAATGTTAAAAGAGACAAAGTAAAGGAGAAGATACTTGTTACATAAACACAATAGATAATTAAATAGTACCTAGAATATATAAAGAATTACCACCAGTCAATGAGTAAAAGAGAAATAACCAGGACTAGAATAAATACGTCACACATGAAGAAATGCAAAAGGACAAGAAACACATGAACAAGTTTTCAAATGATAATCAGAAAAATGAAAAAATATGTTACCATTACTCATTCACCAAAACGGCAAAAATTTAAAAGTATGTTGATAACTATCAGTGAGGTTGTAGGCACCTAGTATCTTCATATTCTGTAATGTAAATTGTTTTGACCACCTCAGAAAAGAGTTTTGCATTACTTAACAAATTTTAAGACATGCAAGCTCTCTGAACCTGCAATTTTTCTCCTGAGTATATATGCAAATCTTCCGTACATGTTCTTCAAGATATGTGAGCAAGAATTTTCTTTGCATATTTGTTCAATATTAAAATTTGGTAACAACTCAACATATATCATCAGTAATACAATATGATATATTCATTCAATGCAAGAGTTTTGACAAAAAAATAAAAAATCAATAAGCAATGTAGGTTAAATCATCGTTGAATTTCAGACGCAGCATTTTTGAAAAAGAAAGACACAAAAGAATTAATTCATATAATCTAAATGTAAAACAGGAAAATAACTCTAGAAGATGAAAAATATGCATAATCTAATATAATTCTTGATTTTCTATTGTTATAGTAATCTATCTGCACAAAAACTAGAACAGAAAGAAATCCAAGTTTATTGAAAGCTTAAGTAACCATGCTAGAGAACATGTAGTACTACTAACCTATTAGAACCATAATGTGGTTGACAGAAGCAAAGTCAAAATTATAAAAATAATTAAATATATTTATCATT
>NW_007727518.1:137314-255060 GCF_000696425.1 Galeopterus variegatus
CATAATGTGGTTGACAGAAGCAAAGTCAAAATTATAAAAATAATTAAATATATTTATCATTAACTGTTAGTGGTCAAAATAATTAAGTAGGGTGTTAATTTAAAAACTTCAATTAGAAACAAATAAAATCATTTCTTTAGATCTGTGGAAAATCAGTCTATTTACTGAAAAACAGATATCAAAAGTCCCTTGATTTAAGCCAAATAAAGAGAGTATGAATATAATTTAAAACTTTAAATTTTGGAAAATAACTCAAGATATTAATTGCAACAGCCTTTTGGTATCATGAGTAGTACATACTATAGCAAACCATGTTTCTTCACATTTAAAAAGATAATCTAATTGCAATTATTTTTCTATTTTCTTTTTGCTTTAGTGTGTTCTCTTCTCAATATATTCTTTTTTCACACTGTTATGATATTCTTCATCCTTGGAGTAAAGCCAACAATAAATAACCTGTCAGAATCAATTCCGATGTTGTATAGTATATGGGCTATTAACAAAGAGAGCACAGCTGGTCTGTGTGTATCCATAGCTTTATTTCATGGAAACAGTAGATAATTGTTATGAAGAAATAGGAAAGAAGCACATGTTGTTGATATTAACTATTGATAATCAGGTTTGATTGAGAAAGTAGAATACAAATATTTTTAAATATTAGATATCTTTATTTATTTATTTATTTATTTATTTATTTATTTATTTATTGACTGGTAAGGGGATCGCAACCCTCGGCACGGTGTTGTCTGCACCACGCTCAGCCACTGAGCGCACCGGCCATCCCTATATAGGATCCGAACCTGCGGCCTTGGCACTACCAGTGCTGCACTCTCCCGAGTGAGCCACAGGGCCAGCCTGAGGTATCTTTATTTTTAAGAATTTTATAAAATAAGCTGATTTTATTGTACTTTAAAAAAATATATACAGAAGAGGACTAAAACGTAACATCTTGCTGAGCAATTTTTAAAAATTCAAGATATATTCTCTCTTTTAATTATCCTATAGAAGTCTAAAGTTAAAATTTTCTTTCTCAGATATGTTTTCTTTCTAATTCCTATGTATATAATCTGTGGATAACTTTCACTTTTTCTTTCTTTTTCTTTTCTTCCTTCCTTTTCCTTCTTCCCCCACCAATAATATGATATAAAGCATTTTATCTTACGCATATGTAAACTTGGAATGCAGTCTCAGTTAACCTAAATATGAGCAGAAGTTCATCACTAAATCTTAATCAGTTTAAAACTTGACCATGAAAAACATTTTTAAAATATATCTCTAATGTACAAAACAGTCAATTGTAGCTTTGCTCCCTTCAATTCATCTCTTCCTATGGGTAAGCGCTATTTATTTCTTTATGAGAAAGCATGGGACTATTTTACATTATTTTGCCAATAGTCTGGAAAAACTCTCTTAAGCCTGTGGCTTTCAAGCAATTATTCTTTCAAATAATGGTTAAATTGGGGATGATGGTTGTAAAAATTATTAACCTAGTTATATTTTGAACTTATATTTTCCTACAGCATTTGACCCAGACAACTTTTTTTATTTTTATTGCAAGCATCTTGACATTTTTAAAAAGCATTGTATTTTTTAAAACAAATTAAGAATTCTAAAATTAGGTCTTATGATCACTTTGGTGATGTCACATGAACTTCAGTGTTTTTCTTTATACATGTACACTGAAGTGTTCTCATATCTTTGCTCTTAGGCATTTACTACAGTAGGATGGAAAAATCCTAGATTCTACTTGAATGTGAACACACTGAGGTAGATAAGAGTTAAGAAGAAACACACTAAAACGATTGCTGTAAACTACTATAAAATTGTGTGTGTGTGTGTGTGTGTGTGTGTGTGTGTGTATTTGTGTATACTCATATCTGATCTCATTTCCCAGCATGGCTGCCTTCTACCTTAGATCAAACTACATTAAATTGTATTCAAGGCAACTCAAGAAGCAGATTACAAGGTAAGTCCCTATAGAATAGAGTCTAAGAGATCATCTCAAATACAAGGGAGCTGTCAATATTCCTCAGTTCCTGTCTCTCAGACTATTGGCAGCTCTGAAATATCTACTCATTAAAAACATTTTCCCCTGAAAAAAGAAAAATAAGTTTAACATGTATAATTCAAACTTATTTTTCTGTTATTTCTTCCCTACGAACTTCTTCAGAATTCTGAAAAGAAAAATATATTTCCATGACAGCAATATTCAAAGAATCTAAACTAATACTGTTACAATGGCCCAAATCTCAGACTGTAGTTTTTCTTAATGCCCATTACTGGTTTGAATATTAATGACTTCTCAAACTGAGGAGCTGCACGTTTCCCTCTGCTTTGAGCTCTGAGAACTCCGACTGAAATTCTCAGTTTCTGACAAATATGACAAAGAAGTTGCTCTGAGCTGCTCATATGTTCATAGTTAACATGTGATTTTTCAAAATGTTAGCCCTCAAAATGGCTGTTTTTCTAAAAGGAGTGTCAATGTAAGCTACTGAAATGAATAAAACTGTCTCTCCTGCAATGTTATTCTGTTATGTAAAATCTTTATGTTATGTACATGAAATGAACAAATGAGCCAGAGGAAGTGCCTTTTAAAGTGTTATGTAAAAGGGCTAGTATTGCTTTGCCTCCCACAGATTTGTCACCCCTTTTCCTCTGGGTGAAGGAGCTGCCAAAGATTACTCAAAGCCCATCTCTTTTGAGAAGTGAGAAGCCCCAGAAAGGGGTTAATCTCCCAGAACTTCCTCAAGTGTGAGGCATTTCTTCCATTTGGGAAATTAACCACAAATTGAGGTTCTCTTCCTGCATTTATTCTCCAGACCAAGAAGTTACAGGAAGAGACATAGGTGGGATTTTGCTAAGTACAGTTTAACAAGTTTAACAATAGAAGCTGGTAACATTCAGTAAGTCAAGCCAGGTGACGTTCTGTAATGCAATTTTACAACAAAGTCTTGATCTAGCAAACATTCCTTTTCCCTCCAGCAGCTTTTTAGTAAGTTTACATATCAATTAGTAACCTGTCTGTCTTTGAGCCAGCAACCTTGCTGTGCTACAATTCTTATCTTGCATCAGAGACTCAATAGCCTGGGGAAATTTTCCTGTCCTTTGCAAGGTCAATATTTGAAACTGCAAGGCTTTGGAAATCCAGACCCTGTGAAATACATTTGCTTTATGAATCTTCTACAGGCTAGAATATACATATTAGTATGATTGCAGCATTTGCAATTTTTTAGAGTCTTTTTTCATGAATTGGTGACTGCCATTTGAAGCGATGCTGTGAAAGTATCCAGTGTTAGGTATACAAATAAAGTGTGGAAGAATCTGTTCTTAAATGTCTTTTGTTAACAATGCTAATAGCATCAGTCTTTATTAAAAGAATAGCCTCTTTAATATTATTTGCAGTTAGCATTTTACATCTCCCATCACATTTGGACATTTCAATTTGCATTGATTTGAGTGATTGTTTAATTTTAAGAAATTAAGCTATCACATTTAACTTTCAACTAGCATAAATCACTTTTATGGCTAAGTGGTGAAAAGGACAAATGTAATAAATGCTTGGAGAAAAGGCAGAAAGATCTTATTTCTGTTCTCGTAAGTTGCTGTTTGACAAAACATCAGTAATGTAGGCAGACATTTTAAGAACAAAGAAATTACTGTTTCACTTATTTCTAAAACACATGTACATATACATGTATAAAATGAAGAATTTTAAGCTCATATTTAAAAATAAAATTGTCTATATATTTCAGACTGGTGGCTGAAATTAGGTGAGTTAATATTTTACAGGGATGGTAAGAATAATAACAATAACATTGGCTATAATTTATTAAACATACACTAGATGCCAAAAGCTGTGCTAGGTGCTTAATATGATTTATTCCTAATAGTTAACAGGAATCATGCAAGATGGATGGATTTAGCTCCATTTCACAATTATGGAAATTTAAACTCAGAAAATGTAAGTAATTTACTTAAGGAGAATAGCAAAGTTGATTTCAAACTCGTGTCAACTTTGTCAAAAGCCCATGTTTTTACCATTGCATAATCTCAGAAGATGGTTTTCAAACTAAATTAAGCAGAATAATCACTCCTTCATTTTCTACTTGCCCATCTACCCATCCATGTCAACTCAGGAAAGTGATTGCTGAGACTGAGACAAATAAAACTTTTTCTAATAAAACTACTTTGGGGGTTAAGTTGAAATGTAGGCAGCATCTCAATACATTTTATGTACAGAAAGTGCTATAAAATCCCTAGATTATCCCAGTGTATGACTTCTATCCTTGCTGAGGCTTCTTTCTAAGGAAATTAAAGGTGCCAGTTAATGGGGTGAGGAAGAGAAGGTGATGGCAGTGGTGCTGATGAAGATCCCAGAATGATCTACCTGGATTTACATAATATGATTGCATATAGAAGCCTAAGTATAGGCTTTTATTTTGATTCAACCAAAAATAAAGACAATAAAAATAGTGCTTTTAACTCACCAGCTTGTATTGGTTTGTGTTAGGAAGTAAACCATGATTTTAAGGGCCACAAAGATGTATAGATAAGTAGCAAAAGGAAATTATGTGTGTGCCTTCAGTTGCTTCTTATTTTTCAGAACAATAATCAGCAGCTACCTTTTCCCTTAGTAAGTTTTGAGTATACAGCCCTATTTCAAAACAAAGGTATGTATTAGCAATCTTCTAGCCTTACGATTCTTGTACTCAAAATTTCCAACTGCGTTTTTCCTTTTATCTCTTGATGAATAAAACATTATAAATCCAACATGAAACAGTGGGTAGATTTCGTGCATAATGACAGGAATTCACCAAAACAGAAGTTCCTTCTTTAATCTAATTTCTTATCAAGTTATTTACTTTATTCTTACTTAGTATCTGGTAAAATTTTAGAGATTCAAAATATAGTGAATATGCCTTTTATATACTGAGTTCAACACACTGTGATTACAGAATATAAACCAGTTTTGAAATGCTCACCAACAAATCTGATACTTCCCTGCCGAAAGCAATTGTAAATGGAGCCCAGACATGAACATAAACACCTATTCCTTGTTTTAGTGTCATGAATAAGACATTAGAAAATCAGTCTAAGGCTATGCTAGTCACAAACATAACTCCTTTGATACAAGCATGTCTGTTGACTCTGTTTTCTGCTGACATGGTGGCTGCTAACAACCCTCCTGTCATTTTTCCTTCACCAAGTTCACAACACAGGCAGTTGAAAAGATCAGTATGGATCCCTAAGAAGTCCCCAGTTGTGTTTCTCAATAAAACTTTAGAGCTAAAAGCTTATGGAACCCCATAAGGGAGCCCAGGGCTGCAACACTGCACAAATGGAAGAAAAAAAAAAAAAACCAAAAAACTTTACATCTTTACAAAAAATAATCCTGTGGCTTCCATGAATTCTCAGCTCCTTGCTTCTCTTGGATGTTGGTGAGCCTCAGTCATTTGGTTGCTTTCATTATTTATTGAAAAGCGCCAGGGGGAGCAATGTGTTGCTCCCATGGTGTTATGCAATAACTAACAATTAATGAACAAAGGAGCAAAGTGATTTGTGCATCAGGAGGGAATAAAAATATGTTTGTGTGCAGCAGAGAAGAAGCTAGGAAAAAAAATAGAAAAAGTTCCTAATTTATGTAAAGAGGTGATCTTGTTCCCATACCCTGCTTTCTTCTTTCACATAACAAAAATAATAAGAGGAAACAAAATAAAATGTAACAATCTTAATATCAAAAAGGCAAGATGCATAAGAATAAAATGTCACCTTCTGTGTCTTTATACTGAGTAGACTTACAAGTAGACTTATGACAAAAGAAAAAAACAAAATAGTTTTTGTTCAAAAAAAGTGGAAATAAATAGCTCGGGAAAATCTAGTCATTTATGTGAAAGCCAATAGCAGCCCTTTGGTAAAGATGGAAGACCAATGGAATTCAAAAAATCCAAGTTTTCATTTTAGTCCAGTTCTGGACTCTATGATGTATTCCATTATGAAGACGTTTCCCTGATTCACTAGATCTCGTTTCTTCTGGGAGCTCTGAAATGTTAAGACTGCTCTCTTTCACAAACCTTTCTTGTAGTTTCCTTAGACACGAAGAGATCTCCAGAACTGTTGCCAAATAATTTTTTTTCTTTTCTTTTTCTTTTTTTACATTTCTATTGTGTTCTTATAGATGAAGCTTCTTCATATGGAGTCCAAAACCAATCACCCATCTAGTGAAAATTGCCATATCAAATTTCTAATATATTTTCATTTTTGTAATTAAGGCAAGAAGTATGTCTTTAAAAATCAGTATTTTTAAAGAACTTACTAAATGGAATCCCATTTCAAGTATTCCTTAATATGAGACTGAACATAAGAATTCTACTCTCTGATATTAAACCCCCCCCCCCACCCTGCCGTAACATGAAGAGCTGTTTCTCCCCATCAAATATTTTGAAACAGTTTTAGCAATAAGAGAGCAGGTGGTTACAACATTTGGCTTATGCATGTACATGACAGGTCAGTGTGTATTTGCATAAACCTAAATAGAATGTGTATAAACACATATACATATACACACATATGGGAAACTTATTTTTGGAGTTAGCTAAGAGTTAGGGTAGAAGAAGCCTAGAGATAACTTTCAATGAGTAGGAAACATGAATAAAAACAAAATTATTTAAAAAGTTGAAAGTATGTAGTCAAAGTGGAAAGGTGTGCCAGGAATGGATTACGAATCCAGAAGGCAAATCAAGACCATCATGAGAAAGCAGGACACCAAGAGAGTGTCTGAAGTATCAATGTCATTGTTGTTGTTATACTAAAATTTGTTTTTTTTTTCCTTTAAAAAATATTTTATTTCTTACAAAACATAGTAGGGGTTATAGTGATACATGAGTAGCAACATAACCTTACAAACTACAAAAGCACTTTTGGTGTCATAATTTTATAAAATACAATAATTAATGAGGCTTTGTTAATGTTGTATCTTGATTGATTATAAGATTTTTCTGACTTGCTTTTCTGCAAATTCATCATCGTATACTTTTAGCAAATTCATTTTCAATCACACTGAGATACCATCTCACCCCAGTTAGGATGGCTAAAATCCAAAAGACGCTGAACGATAAATGCTGGTGTGGTTGCGGAGAAAAAGGAACTCTCTTACATTGTTGGTGGGAATGCATAATGGTGCAACCCCTATGGAAAATGGTTTGGAGGTTCCTCAAACAGTTGCAGATTGATCTACCATATGACCCAGCTATTTCACTGCTGGGAATATATCCAAAGGAATGGAAATCATCAAGTCGAAGGTATACTTGTTTCCCAATGTTCATTGCAGCACTCTTCACAATAGCCAAGAGCTGGAATCAGCCCAAATATCCATTATGGGATGAGTGGATACAGAAAATGTTGTATATCTACACAATGGAATACTACTCAGCTATAAAAACGAATGAAATACTGCCATTTGCAACAACATGGATGGACCTTGAAAGAATAATATTAAGTGAAACGAGTCAGGCAGAGAAAAAGAAATACCACATGTTTTCACTTATTGGAGAGAGCTAAAGGTGAATGAATCAATTCAGGGATGATTAAATTTAATGGCCTAATTCCTCACCTTATCCCTGTAACTCTATGTCCAGGACCCTGCAATAAATCTCCTGTGCGGGCAAACAAAACGAATACAGCAATATTCCCCTAGGTTACATAGAAAACTTGCTAGTTTCTTCAAGATCTTTCCAGAAGATTCATGACATACTCAGAATATAGCCCACTTGAATGGCCAGAGTGTTGTGTCTTGACATCATGCACTACCCAAATTTTTATGCTTTGAAATTCATCTGATAAATAAAGCCATGGATTTTGAGCAAGCTATTCTCAGTATCTCCCTTCATTATGAGACATATTTAGAATCCAGATAAAGGTGGGACAGCTATGCTTTCCAGATGGTTCCCATAATCATTGGGCTCTTTAGAATTTCACAACTAATGGAGAAGGGGTTTTCAATGTTCTATACTTCCAGGCTCAAACCTATGAGAGAATTCTCAAAATTGTGGTTAATCCAGGTTGTTTCTCTTGCTCCATGAGAAAATAGGGGGACACCTGTCCTATACTTCATAACCATCTCAATAATATTTTCCTTCTAGCCTCTAATTGTGAAATTTCCCACATCAGTGCTCTGGCTGAGGGTCTAGCTTTTCGGATATTTCCTATTCCATTCCTCTTGCCATTTTTACTGTGATCTCTGGCAACCTGATAGAGAGTACTGATAAATTGTCTTGCTTAGACATGACTTTAATTCAGTTCTCTTTTATGCTGAATGCAAAATTCTGCCTTAGTATTTATGAGATGTCTTTGGTGATAAGACATATAACTCTCTGTATCATCTACCCTATTTAAAATAAAAATTTCTCTCAAACTTCCAAATGTCCTTTTTGTCTTTTGGTATTTATTTTCATAGTTTGGAATAACCTGGTATAAGTTCAGTCATTTATTTTTTCTCTCTTTTAAGATATATACAATCAGAATAAACACAGAAAAAATTAACAATTTAAAAGTTTAAGTGTCTTTTCAATGAGACTAGAAATTAGAAAACACAGATAAGAAAAACATTTGAAAATGCACACACCAAATACTACATAGAGATAGTAAATAATTGGTGTATATCATTTCAGATTATTTTTAATTTAAATAAAAACATTACTTTAAAGACATTAGTTTATTAATTTAAAAGTTTCATATATGGCATAGGCTTCATATATGACATAGAGGACTAATATTCTTATATTGGAATCTTTTATCTTTGTCTTTGTCCTGAGTTTTCTGCTGGTCATATTGTGTGACTGTCTTTAATACAAATACTTAAATTATAATTATTGGGTATTTAAATTATCTTAAAGAAATGTCTAATATTTATTTATTATTAAAAATGTATCATTATTTCTATAATGCATAAAATTAATATTTCAGTTTATAACTCATGTTGTACAATTTCCTACAATGAGGGAAATCAGAAGTGACTATGCATTATGGCTTACTTCAGACTGAAATATGATATAGAACTAGCTTTGGCTAATGCTTCTATAGATACTTTTGGGTTTTTGGAAGGAAAAGTCATCCTACACTTTTTGATGCCTACCAAACAGTACTCTGGTATAAAGATCACAGATGTCAAACGTGACCCCTGTTTTTAAAAATAAATTAAATCTACTTTCAACATTCAAAATTTAGGAGATTTAACATGGAAATCTGGATTTCTGGTTTCTCCCACAAGATTTAGAGTTCTCACAATACCAGCAGCATTCGATCACAAGCTGTGGCTGTCACATTACAGGGCGTATAATTTCTTCAGTTCATTATGCTCTCTGCTTTTTATTAAAGAGCCAAACTAATCTGCTTCAGTCTTTTATGGTAAGTCATTTGACCTCTGTATGTTTTTAAAGTCTTCATGATTCCAACTTTATTGCTTTTTCTTCTTTCACCATCAACATCCTTTCTGTGAGGCAATCATCTTGATCCTCTGAGGTTTACCATATTTTGTCACACCTGGTGAAACAGGCTGCTTAAATGTAACATGCTCATTATATCAGAGTTGCAAGTGCATTTATAACAAATCTGATTTTCTTTGTAAAGATATAGGAATGTCATTTACTTTCCAATTAGAAGCAATTAATAACTTGATTGTAACTGTCATGGCATGTATACATGAAAGGTATAAGGGCACCTCAAAACATTCATGAAAAGATTCATATTATCTTCCAATTCTATTTTCCATGAACTTTTTGAAGTATCCTCGTATTAGTTAATTTTTTTTATTAATTATATCCCTTCTGTCTGGTCAAAATGGCAGAACAGATGGTCCCCAGCATCACTCTCTCCCAGAAATCAACCAATTTACAACTATATAAAAATGCAGCAACAGACAAGCTGGGCCACTAGAGCTCAGGGGAAGAGGAGGAGAGACCTACAGAGTACATGAACACGGGAGAAGCCACGATGAGAGAAAAAAAAAAAAACTGCTCTGACCATTTCATGCCACAGCTGCTTTAGGGCTGGAACTGCTGAGCACACAGAGCAAGAGCCCTTTGGATGAGTTGCTTGGAGGCAGCAGGGGAGAGGAGGGCCTTGGTAGCCCCAGGCCAGCAAGACCACTAATAGGATTCCCATGGACCCACATAAGAGCAAGGAGCTACAACAACTGAAAAAATGGAGCCACTCAGAGGCCAGTGAGTCATCTCAAGGGACGAGTGCACAGCCTGTCCCACGAGAATTGTCTGCAGCACAGACAGTAGGAGAGATGGGCCCTTGGGGGGAACACTGGGGCACAGCAAGGACAGCTGATCTGCACCCCAGTCAGCACAGGACCACTCAGAGGAGACTGGTCAGGAATATAGAATTGCATGGGATGCAGTTAGATGAAAAGACTCAGGCCCAGATCAGAGTTACTATACAACCCAGGTGCACTGAGTCTCTGGAGAGCTGGAAGTACCTATAAAGTCAACTATTACAACCTGTGCTACACAAAAAGACTTCCCTAGGGAAGCAGCATCAAAGCAGCAATTTAGCTCAACCACACAGCTCAGGTACTGGTCCCAACAGGAAGTTCCCTCACTTGAGAAGTAAGCAAAGGACAAAAAACTTAGTTCTGGCTCAGACACACTGGGCCAGTGCCTCGGCCTGCCTGGGGTCCTGAAAGATGGAGCCGGGGACTGGACACCCCCCACAACCAGGCACACAACCAGCACCAAGGAGCATGCCAAAAACACCACCTCCATGTGGGTTGCCCACCACAGCCACCACAATAGCCATGGCTGCCGTGATAGCAGCTAGATGCCACAACCACCATGCAGATGGTCCACCAACCACTGGAGTGCATTGACACAAGGAGAGTCACCAGCAGAGATAAAGAAAAGAAGAGGATGTCTCTTTCCACAAAGCCCATTCTAGAGTAACAGAAGAAGCATTTGCTCTATGGTAATATTGGGGGACCTGAACACAACTCTCAGCACTGTACAGATCATCTAGGCAACAAATCAACAGAGTAACCATTATTCTTTCAGAAGGAGAGAAGATATCTAGGGAGATTAGAGGGGGGAGAGGGAGAGGGGAGGGTGAGAGGGATGGGGTGAGATTGGACAAGCTGCATAAAGAATAAGTATGATTTGTAACAATATATATACTAATAATATTGATTTGATCAACATATCTCAACATTAAACCCCCAAAATATGTATAATCAATTTTAATTCAATAAAAATTAAATAAATAAATAAATGAATAAATAAAACCCCTTCTAAAGTAGTAAGATAATAGTGAATGTCTAGCTTAGGTTCATGCTCACAAATATTCTATAAAATGCAAAAAGCAAGGGCAAACCTCAGGTATTACTATGTACACTGCTTAATCTTGGAGATGGTTTTATGATAACAAAGAGTGTGGCTAATGAGAAATGGCAGCTTTCCACTTGCATGAGGATCACCCCAGCCATCAGGGCCCAACAACTGCTAAAGAAGGCCCAGGCACTGAAAAGAGTTGAACTGATTCTTTAAAAAGTCCAGGGGAATTAATAATTCAGGAAAAGCTGGAGTAAGAAAAATATAATATGCAGGAAAAAGCAATCTTTATGAAATATTGTAAGAAGTAAAATGATAGGTAAAATGTTGAATGGTGTAAGTAGTAGTGACTTTGGAACAGAAAAATATGGGTTTAAATACTTATGCTTTCGATTTTGATATTTAGCTGTTCAGTGAGTAGCTATTAGCCTGGTGAAAGTACTTAACTTATCTGACCTTTAGTTTCTTTATCTCTATAGTGGCAACTATACCTGCTTACAGAAAAATTTTTGAGATACTCAGTCATATTTATGTGTGTGTATGCATTTATATATTGGTACGTATTACTGTACACTGTCATCTTCTACCTATCAGTCTCTATAACATTTAATAAAGGTTACGAATGGGGTTGAACTTTTCCATGTGCTATATGGAGACTACTCTCTACAATCTAAAATTTATGATCCATCTGTGATCCTATTTAATTACAAATGCTAAAAGATCTATATTTACACTTGATCTTCTCTAAAATGCCAAGAAATGATTAGAAGAGGATTTTGTTTATTTTGTTTTTTTAAAAAAGAATGCCCTCTTCTAATTTCTGCTGAGATCTCAGGAATTTGGTCCCAATCTTCATGTTAGACTTACTCCCTGACTCACCACCTAACCATGTGGACTAATTTCTTTTTTTTCAGTATTTCAATATAAATAAAAATAATCCCAATTACTTGCAACTCCGAAAGTACATCTGCTGAAAAAGGAATGCTATGTGTGACAATAAAATAAAATAAAGCAAAACAAAACCTCTATTGCTATAGACTTAATAGGGTCTCAGGTACTCTTCTCCCTTCATATCTTTCCTACTATCAAGGATTTATATCCTGGTCCTGGCTCTTGAGTTCAGGAAAGAAGGGATATTTAGAAGCTGGTGTTTGGTTAGTGAATTGCGATGCAAATCATAGCCCATGGCCAGGGGCTTTCTTTGTTTTCCTTTTTAGATCAGCCTCGGAAACTTATCAAGCAGAGAAATAGTATGTTATTCCATTCAGATTTCTCTAAAAAAGTACCATAGGCTGGGTGGCTCAAAACCAACAGAAATTTATTTCTCACAGCTCTGTAGTTTGGGAATTCCTGGTCAAAGTGCTGACAGAGCTGGTGTCCAGTGAGGAACCACTTGCTGGTTTCTGTGCCTTTACATGGTGGAAGGGGTGAGAAGCTCTCTGGAGCCTCTTTTATAAGGGTGTTAATTGTGTTCATGAGGGTTCCCCTCTCATAATCTAATCACCTACCAAAGGTCTCACCTTTACATACCAACACCTTAGGGGTTAGGATTTCAGTATATAAATGTTTGGGGACACACATTCAGACTATAGCAAGATCTCTCATGAAACAGAACCTGGCTAACTCTGGAGAGTAGGATCGTTAAGTGATTATCTTTTTCTTTATACCTTCTTAAATTAATTACTTTTAGAAATAAGAAAGACAAGAATTCTAGTGACACTCAATGCCCTCACTTTTTGCATAAGACAACACTGTAGCAAATGCAGAAAGGCACTTTCATGACTGAGTTATAAATAATTACACAAGATGGAAAATAACCGTGTAAAAATAACAATTTTTTTTTTAAAAAATGAAAAGAACCATGAATCTAGAATTTTATACCCAGCAAAATGGTCCTATAAAAATGAGTGTCAAATGAGAAAATTTTCACATAAAAATGAGGTAACTGCATAAAAAGTGGGAGGTCATGAATGAATTAAAAAATTTAAAGGACTTTATATTAGTCAGGTTGATAAAACAAAATTTCACTAGGCTTTAATAAATTAATAACATACATTGTAATAGCTTTGTTACAAAAATGTATAACTTGTCAGCCAAGAGAAAGTCAGAATGTAATAATAAAAATTTGTTCCAAAAGTTAACAAATGAGAGAAAAGGAGCATTGAACAAATGGAAAAATAGAGAACAAATAGTCATATAGTAAGTTAAAATCCAAATATAATAGTAATTACATTTGAAAGTGGTACTTTCAGCTATGGCAGAAGAAATGATATATGACAAGCACCCTCACTTTAAATAACCATAAAAATAGAAAAATAGGAGAGGAAATTATTTTTAAGTCTTAGATAATGGCCTGAAATTTCAGGTACCAAAATTACAGGCCCATATAAAAGAAGAACTCAGCAGCCACAGTGCTTGGCTAAGGTGAGGAGGCAGAAGATTAACAACACTTGACATGCTTAGAGTCTGCAGAGCATGGTCCTGAAGATGATGGAGCTGGACAGAAGGGGATCCCTAGAAGTCAGTATGCCCTTCAACATGCCCTTGTCTGACAGCTGTATTGCATATTTTCATAGTGAGACTATGCAAGGATCATCAGAGACCATCTGCTTAAGGATATAAAGCAGAACAGAGATACTAGAAGCTAAGCAATGTTAGTTGGAGTACTATACAGAACAGAGAAAACTCATTAATATCTTCACTATCCTCTACTTATCCACTAAATGAGCCACTAAAAAGGCTATAATTAAGGCATATGGACCACATCCTAGCATAAACCATATTCTAGACTTGCCCTTACAAGGCTTAGAACCAAGCCTTGAAAAGATCCATGAAGAAAACAAAATTTGCATTTTGAATCCTGCCAATTTAAAGTGGTTAGAGAAATTCCTCGGGCATTCCATGGATTCATGGTAACAAAACAGGAAACCAAGCCTGTTCAAGTTCAAAATAATCAGCCATTAATTGAACTACTTACCAAAACAAAAATCTACACTCTTAGAAAAAGATAACAAAATTCAGGAACTCTAAGTTACTATAAATGAGAGATATACAAAATGGTGTCAAGTATGCAATTGAGGACATTTAGAAAAACATTCAGAAAAGACAAGGAAAAAAAAATGAGAGCAACATTCAGAAAAACAAGGAAAAAAGCAACCAAGAGCAATTGACCTCAATGTTTCCTGAATGTTAAAAGTAGGACACAAAGATCTAAAGCAACTATTATAAATATATTCCATAATTTATTCTTTTTTAAAAAATTAAGAAATATGCTCTTAATGAGTGAATAGAAGAAAAAAAAGAACCAGAATGAATATTTTACTGAACAGGTTTAAGAGCAGATTGTAGATGGCAAAAGAGAGAGATCATAAATTTGAAAGCAGGTCAGTAGAAATTATCCAATCTAAAAACTGGAGAGAAAAATAATTAAATAATTAAAATCAGATGGTCAATTACCTGTGGTACAATATAAAATCATCTAACATATGTGAATTGATACCCAGAAAATGGTGGAACAGAGTATAGCACAGAAAAAATATCTAAATAATTACCAAAATTTTCCCAAATTTGAAGAAAAATGTTAACATACAGATCAAAGGAGCTGAAAAAATTTCAAGGAAGAAATATGCAATGTAAATGACAGTTAAGTCCATCATAACAAAAAATGAGAAAAAACTTGACTGCTCAAACAAAAAATGAGAAAAAACTTGAAAGCAAGCAGAGTAAAAATGATACAGTATATATGGGAGAATGGTGGCTGAATTTACTTCAGGAACATGTTTAAAATCCTGAAGGAAAAAACAACTTCCTACCTTAGAATTCTATATCTTTTAAAACATCTTTCTAATAACAATGAGTATGAATAAAGACATTTTCTTTAGTAGATCTTCACTTTTTAAAAAATGAGTAGGAGGGGCCGGCCCGGTGGCGCACTGGATAAGTGCGCCGCTTGGGAAGTGCGGCGGCGCTCCCGCCCGAGGGTTCGGATCCCACATACGGACCGGTTCCCGCTCACTGGCTGAGCGAGGCGCGGGAGCGACCCCGAGGGTTGCGATCCCGTTGCCGGTCCCCGGTCCGGTACGGGGGCAACACTGAGGGTTGTGATCTGTTGCCGGACACGGAAAAAGACAAAAGACAAAAAAAAAAAAAAAAAAAATGAGTAGGAGTAACTATTCTCATATCAGATGAAATAGACATTAAACCAAAAACTATAAAAAGAGACACAAAATGCCATTATATAATGCTAAAGGGATACACACCAAGAAGACATAAGAACTATAAACATACATGTTCCCAACATTGGTGCACCCAGATATGTAAAGAAAACATTATTACACCTAAAGAGAGAGATAGAATTTAATACAATAATAGCTAAGGACCTGAACATTGCCTCTCAGTATTGGACAGATCATCTAGACAACAAACGAACAGAGAAACACAGGATTTAAACTATACTTTAGACCAATAGGACTTGGTGGATATATATAGAACATTTCACCTAACAACTAGAGAATACACATTCTTCTCATCAGCACATGGAACCTCTTGCAAGATAGACCACATATCAGGTCACGAATCAAGCATCAACACATTTTTTAAAATTGAAATCATTTCATGCATCTTCTCAGACCACAATGGATTAAAACTAGAAATCAATAACAAATGAAACTTTGGAAACCATACAAATACATAAAACAACATGCTCCTGAATGACACATTGGTTAAAGAAGAAATCAAATAAGAAATCAAAAAATTTCTCAAAACTAATGATAATAACAACACATTGTACCAAAACCTATGGGATACTGCAAAAGCAGTACTAAGAGGAAAGTTTATTGAAATAAATACTTACATCAAGAGAACAGAAAGGCTTCAAATAAACAACCTAACATTATACTTCAAAGAACTAGAGAAACAAGAGTTAGTTTCTATACCAATCCCAAAGTTAGTAGATGGAAAGAAATGATTATAATGAAAGCAGAACTAAATGAAATAGAGATCAAAAATATGATACAAAAAAAAAAAAGAAACAAAAATTATTTTTTAGGGGCCGGCCCGGTGGCGTACTGGATAGTGCGCCGCTTGGGAAGCGTGGCGGCGCTCCCGCCCGAGGGTTCGGATCCCACATACAGACCGGTTCCCGCTCACTGGCTGAGCGAGGCGCGGGAGCAACACCAAGAAACAAAAATTATTTTTTAGGGGCCGGCCCGGTGGCGTACTGGATAGTGCGCCGCTTGGGAAGCGTGGCGGCGCTCCCGCCCGAGGGTTCGGATCCCACATACAGACCGGTTCCCGCTCACTGGCTGAGCGAGGCGCGGGAGCAACACCAAGAAACAAAAATTATTTTTTAGAGAAGATAAACAAAATTTACAAACCATTATCCAGACTAACTAAAAAAAGAAAAGAGAAGGCCAAATAATAAAAATCAGAAATGAAAAAGGAGACATCACAACTGGTACCACAGAAATACAAAGAATCATTAGAGATTACTATGAATAACCAACAAATTTGAAAGCCTGGAGAAAATGGATTAATTTGTGGACACATACAAACTACCAGGACTGAACCAAGAAGACATAAGTAAACTGAACAGACTAATAATGAGCCACAAGACTGAAGCAGTGATCAAAATCTTCCAATAAAGAAAAGCCCAGGACCATATGGCTTCACTGCTGAATTCTGCCAAACCTTTAAAGAGAAATTAATACCAATTCATTCCAAAAAATTTCAAAAATTTGAAACAGAGGCCATTCTCCCAAACTCATTCTATGAGGCCAGCATCACCCTAATATCAAAACCAAAGATACAACAACAAAAAAGAAAATTATAAGCCAATATCTTTCATGAACTTAGACACAAAAATCCTCAACAAAATACTTCCAAACAGAAAACAGCAACACATCAAAAATATTATACACCATGATTAAGTGGGATTCATCCTGGGGATGCAAGAATTGTTCAACATATGCAAATCAATAAGTGTGACAGATCACATCAATAAAATCAAGAACAAAATCCATATGATTGTCTCAATAGATGCAGAAAAAGCATTTGGCAAAATTCAGTATTCCGTTATGATGAAGACTCTCAACAAATTAGGTATAGAAGGAAGGTATCTCAACATAATAATAGCTACATACAACAAACCCACAGCCAATATCATCCTGAGTGAGGAAAAGCTGAAAGCTTTTCCTTTATGAACAGGAACAAGACAAGGATGCCTGCTCTCACCACTCCTATTTAACATAGTATTGGAAGTACTTGCCAGAGCAATTAGACAAAAGAAATAAAGGGCATCCAAACAGGAAAAGACAAAGTCAAGTTATCTCTGTTTGCAGATGACATGATTTATATACAAAAAACATGAGAGACTCTACCAAAAAAAAAAAACTCTTAGAGCCGATAAATGAATTCAGTAAGGTTGCAGGATACAAAATCACATACAAAAATCAGTAGTGTTTTTATAATCCAACAACAAACACGAAGAAAAAGAAATCAAGAAAGCAAGCCCATTTATAGTAGTCAAAAACACACACACAAATACCTAGGAATAAATCTAACCTAGGAGCTAAATGATCTCTACAATGAAAACTACAAATCACTGATGAAAGAAATTAAAGAGGATACCAAAAGATGGGAAAACATTCCTTGTTCATGGATTAGAAGAATCAACATGGAGAAATTGTCCATATAACACAAAGCCATCTACAGATTCAATGCAATATCCGTCAAAATACCAATGACATTCTTCACAGAAATAGAGAAAAGAATCCTAATATTCCTAATGAACAACAAAAAGCCCTGAAGAGCCAAAGCAATGCTGAGCAAAAAAAGTAAAGCAGAGGCATTACATTTCTTGACTTCAAACTGTATTACAAATCTATACTAACCCAAACTATATGGGACTGGTGTAAAAACAGACATGTGAACCAATGGAACAGAGGAGAGAACCCAGAAATCAACCCATATATTTACAGCCAACTGATCTTCAACAAGGGTACCATGAACATACAATGGGGAAAGAGGAGCCTCTTCAATAAATAGTGCTGGGAAAACTGGATATCCATATGTAGAAGAATGAAACTTGATCTGTACCTCTTGCCATGTACCCAAATCAACTGAAAATGGATTAAGACTTAAATATAAGACCTGAAACTTTAAAACCCCTTGAATAAAACATAGGGGAAACACTCCAGGATGTAGGACTGGGCAAAGACTTTATGAATATGACCCCAAAAGCACAGACAATAAAAGGAAAAACAAACAAACAACAAAAAAACCCAAATGAGATTATATCAAACAAGAAAGCACCTGCACAGTGAAGGAAACAATCAACAGTGTGAAAAGACAATCTACAGAATGGGAGAAAATATTTGCAAACTACACATTTGACAAGGGATTAATATCCAGAACATACAAAGAGCTCAAATATCTTTACAGTAAAAAAAAACTAATAATCCAATTAAAGAATAGGCAAAGGAGCTGAACAGACATTTCTCAAAGGATAACATATAAATGGCCAAAAGGTATATGAAAAAATACTCAATGTCACTAATCATAAAGGAGATGCAAATCAAAATCACTTTGAGATATCACCTCATCCCAGTCAGACTAGCTATTATAAAAAAAGACAGAGAATAATAAATGCTGGCAAGGATGTGGAGAAAAGGGAACCCTTCTGCACTGTTGGTGGGACTGGAAATTAGCACAGCCATTATGGAAAACAGTATGGAGGTTCCTCAAACAACTATAGATAGAATTACCATATAATCCAGCAATCCCACTACTGGGGATATATCCAGAGGATTAGAAATTATCGTGTTGAGGGAATACCTGCACTCCCATGTTTACTGCAGCTCTATTTACAATAGCCAGGCAATGGAACCAACCTAAATGTCTATTGATGGATGACTGGATAAGGAAATTGTGATATGTATATATATATATATATATATATACCAATGGAATATATATATATATATATACCAATGGAATACTACTAAGCCGTAACAAAAGAATGAAATTCTGCAAGTTGTAGCAACATGGATAAGCCTGGAGAAAATTATGTTAAGTGAAATAAGCCAGACACAGAAAGAGAAATACCATATGTCCTTACTCAAACAAGTGGGAACTGAATCCATAAATAAACAAATAAACAATACAGAGAGAGAGAAAGAAAAAAAGAACAATCACAATAATATGTTGAATGCTTAGAAGGTGAGAAAAGAAGTATGGATAATAGAGCTGGAAAAAGGGAGGGAGGGACCGGGGGATGGGAGTCAATGAGAAATACACGTATGTGTATATGTATACACGTATATATATATATGTATATATATATAATAAGTCATCTTAAAAAATGTTTTTTCAATGTGTGGTTTTTTAGTATGAATTTAAACAAGACCAGAGGAAAAATCAGATCTGTGTCCTTTAATAGTATAATGAAGAAATATATTATAGTATGTACATAAAATAGAATATTATAAATTAACTAAAGTCAGTAAATCTACTAGATGTGAATTAGTTTACCTTCACCAGCATAGTGCTGAACACATGAAGTCTTAAATAAAACATTTACTATTATTCCACTAAAATAAAGTTCAAAATCAGGCAAAACTAATCTATAGTGTTAGAAGTTACCAGAGCATTTTCCTTTGTGGAGTAGAGGAGGGATTATATGTGGAAAGTTATTTGAAAGGGGCTCCTGGTGTGCTGGTAATTTTCTATATCTTGATCCATATAGTAGTAACAGAGTGGTATTTCTTTTGTGATAATTTAAAATGCATGCTTTTGAATTTTATACATTATGTGTGTTTATTAAACTTGAATACAAGCTAAAATTAAAAAGTATACCTGCTGCTTTCCTCTAAAATAATATTTTGTGCTTATTTTGTTTAGACTGGGCATCTTACATGAAAAGTACAGTGGGATATCTCTCAATGAAAATTCATGACGTGGGTAATACAGTTGAAATCAACAACAGTGTGGCATATTGGTAAGCCTTCTAAATTGAAAAGGTGAAGTTCTGTTTTATCATCTTTGCTCTATTTTTAATTAAAAGGAAGACCTGGCATGTCACGACATCATGAAATAGCAAGTGGTTCTATACGTCTAAAGTGAAGCGGGATGGGGGTGGGAAGTGGGAAGAGCAGTAGAAGGTTCTGAGAGCTGAGGCTCGGCACCACATAATGGCACCAGGTCATGCTGTACTTTATGATAAATGTTTAGAAACTTACAGTTTATCCATGAAGTCATAAGGAACAATGTAAATATTTTAAATTTGACATTATCACTAATATAATTTACAGGATCACTAGCCACACTAAGAGAGTTTATATTACACTTGAAGACAGTACTCAGCATGCTATGTCAGAAAGCTGAATAAGAAATAGACTGAGTGGTAGTGGAACAAAGAGAGAAATGGTGAAGATTTGAGGAGTATTAAGAGATTTAAACTACTGGACTTGGTTAAATGTAGAAAAAACAAGACAAAGGAAAAATGGGATCAGATTTACAGGTTTTTGCTTTTTTACAGGTTGAATGGTTTTGTGATTCACTGAGATGGAAAATATAAGAGAAGTAAGAGCAATGACTCAGAAATATGAAACATTTTCCTTAATAACTTAATGAACTAGTAATTCCAGTTTGATGTTTTACTTACATTTTTTCTGGAATGAATTTCTGTTATTTGTTAACACTGGTCCGATAGAGCTCATCAAGTTAGATCTGTTAAAGACTTGTGATGTTGTATTGATGCTTCACAGAAATCTCCATGAATGGAGAGAGCCTCTCAGGAGAACTGAGCAGTTTAAACTAAATACACTAATTTCACAGCTGATGACTTGGATAATCTGACCGGGCTCTGTATGACAGCCTCTTGGTCGACCTTTCAGGGGGATCCTACAAACCTGAAATAAACTTTCGATAGGCAGACTATCAATCTCATGGTTTTGCTTGGCTCTAATCTGTGGGGGGAATCTGATAACCAGAAACACAAGATTGAAAATTATGCATGAAATGAAATGCTCAAAATACATTGAAAAGTGGGAGGGATGATGAGATTGGATGTGCATTCTAGTTACCAATCTGGCTCCCTTCCTAAAGAACCATATTTAGACAGAGGCCTAATGTTTCTTCTGGTATAGTTGTACTGTCCACCTTAATCCATGGTCACACTGGCATACCCGATACAAAAGCAATTTTGGTTATTCCAACTCCTTTCATGAAAAAAAAAAAAGTTCCACCTTACCGAATTTCTAATTTCCTCCTTGTGTCCTGCTCTACCTGTTTCATGCATACCTGGAGATAAGGGGCCTCTGATACAGTGAATGGCAGCAAAGGAAGTGTGAGATTAGTAGGTGGAGGCAATGCATCAGGATGGAAAGACTGTGGAACTGGACATTAGACATACCTGGGTTCAGATCTAGGCTGTCGGTCTTTGTGGCTATTAGATAATGATCACATACATACCTTAGTTTCCTTACATGTAAAATAGAACTAATATTAAATAACTCAGAATTAGTGGGTTGGAGCAATTAAATACGTATCTTAAATTTAATAATAATTACAATGACAATCTCATCAGAACTTTCATAAAATGATTGGCCTAGCACAAATATTAAGTTAATGTTAATGATGTTTGCATGTTTTCCAAATGTTATTGTTTATACAGATGTTAATACCGTTAAGTATTTTTACTTAATTCACACCTCTTATATGAAGTGTAACTTTATTAGTTTAGAATGTTACTTTAGGGCCGGCCCGGTGGCGCACTGCTACAGTGCACTGCTTGCGAGTGCAGTAGCGCTCCCGCCGAGGGTTCAGATCCCACATACAGACCGGCCGCTCACTGGCTGAGCGAGGTGCGGGCGCAACACCGAGGGTTGTGATCCCATTGCCGGTCCCGGTCCGGTACAGGCGCGACACTGAGGGTTGCGATCCGTAGCTGGTCACAAAAAAAGACAAAAAGGAAAAAAAAAAAAAGAATGTTACTTTAAACACTATATTTTAAGTAATCTCAGAGTTGAAGACTTACAGGGAAATTGTTAAAAGAAATATCAGTAAAGTACATTTAGGATAAAAATCATCCTCGGTCTAAAATATCCAATAGTTAAAATTATTTTAACTTTAATTAAGAACAATTATCTGGGTTTAATATATGTGAGCCTTGATGTTTACTTTGCTTGGGACAATTTATTAAGAAGTAGAAAATTACTTAAAAATTGTAACATATTACATTAAAGATATTTAAGTTTCTTCTACTAATCTCTTTTAAGCATCATGCTATCTCTACTATATACCTTCTACAGAACTGTTGAATTTGTGTATATTTATCTGTGTATTTGTTCACATCTATATGGGTAAAAGAATTCCCTTTTTTCTCTAAAACATGTATGAATTTTCCATTTCCATTTGAAAAATTCCAAAATTAGAAAACACATTAGTGATATGCCTAAAGTTTGAAGTGTTTTATGCTGCTAGAATAAATTATTTTTGAAAATTATTATTTTGTTGCCATTATGACTTGCTTTTCAGCATTACTGTCCAGTAAATTGGTAGTAAAAAAGTTACAGGAGAAAAGAATTAGTCAAAAAGTAATGAAATCACAGCAAAATCTGGAAACTGATGTAAATAAATCCTCAATACCAACTGGAATTTCCCCAAGAATTCTGAAAGAACTCAAGGGTAAAATTATTAGCCAAAGTATATTACCTTTTGTTGTAAAAACTGCAGTGTCAGGGTTCAGAAGCCTGCCAATGTGACTGACATCCAGAAGATACTCTTAGAACATAGTCATTAGATGTAATTCTTTAGTGTCCAAGTTGATAGAATATATAAATAGATTTTTACTTTGAAAAAGCAGCTCCAATTCTATAAGCAACAAGACACCTTACTAAACTTTTTACTTTTAAATTAATCTTTTGAGAATTTAAAGAAGTCTTTTTGACACTCCCTTCTTCCAAAGATTTTGAGATATTTCTCTTTATGGGAAGATAATTTTCATCATGTGTACTCTTTAGAGACAGGAATTAAAGCGTTCATATGTCTAGATGTCTGTGCCAATGGTGATGCTTCATTGTAAAGCATGTTGCCTTGAGCCTTACTTATATTTTTAAACATGATTAAGAAAAGATAGTATGAAGAGTAAAATCCTACGTATTAAATAACTTAAAAAGTATGGGAGGTTAGATGACACATTTCAGGTCATAGGTGTCATTGCCAAATGGGGTTACACAAACACACAAATGTACACAATGAAGAATAGAATGAAATACATATACTGAAATAAGCCCTTTTTAGTCAAATAAAACCATAGCAGGTGGCAAATTTAAGAGTATCATTATTCAAAGTGCTGCTGCAGCCTGAAAATATAAGCTCAAAAACATTGAAATTAGTCCATAAATTAGCCAGTTTTTAACATTAAGTTGGGGATGCCTCAAAATTCTTAAACCTTATAACTTTCCTGGGATAGATGAATTATTGATTAGAAACAGGATATCATTAATTTGTGTATTTATATACGGGTTCAGATTTATATACAGATACATTTGTCTAATAGCTCATTTTATCACTGTGTGTAAATTGTAGAAAGAAAACTAATTTTAAAGGTTTGGGATAATATTGAGTATTTAAATAATAGTGTATTTTAAAACTTATTTTATTATACATATATGTGAGATATAACGTTGATTTTCAGTAATTGTTTAGAATGTGTGGTGGTTAGATCAGTATAGTTAGCTTATTCATCATTACAATATGCAATCATTCTTTCTGTCCATTGACCAATTCCTCATTACCCCCTCCCTCCCCTCTCCTTTTCCACCTCTAGTTTCCTAAAGGTTCTACATATTACTGTGATATTGTTTCTTTCTTTCTTTCTGTCTCTCTTTACCATTCATTTGTATTTATGGATTCAGCTCCCGGTTATGAGTGAGAACATGCAGTATTTCTCTTTCTGTACCTGTGCTGTTTCACTTAGAATAATTTTCTCCAGGCTATCCATGTTGCTGCATTCTTTTTTATGGCCAAATAGTATTTCATTGTGTATATATACCACAATTTCATTACCAATGTAGTAAAAATGTTCATACTACCCAAAGCCATCTACACATGCAATGTGATTCCCATCAAAATACCAATGACATTCTTCACAGAAATAGAAAAATCAATCCTAACATTCATATGGAACAACAAAATACCCTGGATAGCCAAAACAATCCTGAGCAAGGAAAGTAAAGCTGGAGGCATTGCACTTCCTGACTTCAAACTATATTACAAATCTGTAGTAACAAAAACAGCATGGTACTGGCATAAAAACAGACACATGGACCAATGGAACTGAATAGAGAACTCAGAAATCAACCCACATATTTACAACCAACTGATCTTTGACAAAGGCACCAAAAACATACGTTGGGGAAAAGACTGCCTCTTCAATAAATGGTGCTGGGAAAACCGGATGTCCATTTGTAGAAGAATGAAACTTGATCTGTACCTCTCACCATATACCAAAATCAACTTAAAATGGGTTAGAGACTTAAATATAAGGCCTGAAACTTTAAAACTCCTAGTGTATTTAAATAATAGTTATTTAGTATATTAGTCACTAAAGATAGAAAAAAAAGAAGAAACAGCTCCAGTTCCTGAGAGCCACACAGTTAGGCATTAAACATCCATTTAGGTAGAACAACACCTAGGTATATATTACACCTTTCTCTTCTCTCATGGCTTCAGCCATGATAGTAAATAGAAGACCCCAAAGATGACTTTCACCTAGTATTGTCTGGAAGTTTAAGAGGTATTAGAAATTTGGACTCACTCTGGGAAAGTTTGGGGCCTGATTCTGTCTTGTGGTCATCCAATTCTTGATCCCATATTTTGATTTTTTTTCTTTAATCTTAAGGGAAAACACCAGCAGAAAGGGAGGGAAACAATCATCACTTATCGATGTAAATGATAGGAGAATGGTGTGTAAGAGTTGTCTTTTCTTATAAACAGTATTTCCTTATAGTCTTGAATAAGAAAACATCTTTCAGGAAAGAGGGAATTCTCACTCTCCAAAAGGGAATGTACATACACAATCATTAGGGGGATGTACTTGAAATGGGCACCAATAGTGAAAAATAGCCAGAATATAAAAATGGTTTCACCAGAAGGTGGTATGGAAAATCAGAAAGGAAGAAAAATGGGAAGTGAAGCTGTTTCATATTTTTTGAATTTTCTTGAGAAGCTTAATTTCAACAAGTTTTTTTGTTTGTAAAACATCTGCCCAAGTTTGTTCTTCTGTGGATTCTTGCAATTGTTTTGATAGTTAGCACTGCTTCTGGATTTGCATATATGGCACTGATTATTTATCAGAGTGGGAGTAGGTACATTTGAAATTCTTCCAGGCTGTGGGGAAAAAAATGTGCTGCTTTATGACAGTACAAAGAGGGGTCAAAGAAATCCAGATATTAGAATCACTTCCTAACACATAGTGCTGTTATTTCTTAAGTAGCAGGGTGACATTTACTTTAATGCTATTTAAGTGTATCTAGGTTTTACCCCACTGTTTCACATGCATGTATTCATGAGAAAGTCTACATTTTGTGCATAATGCATGGAATTTTGACTTAATTATGTCCCATTTTTACATAGTTATTAAATATCAAAAATAAGTTTTCATTAATCAGCTGGCATTTAATTAATGTAAAATGTCCACCTGATTGAATCTCAATTAGACACCTATTTCAAAACAGTGACATTTCATGTGCTATTGGACAGCCTTACTGCCCACACAGATGGCATGCAATAAAAACATTAACAGGATATTACACCATGACTGGCTGAACAAACTAAAGCACATCCATCTTAATAAAGTACATAATAGATCAGGCCTCTGTAGTACATCTAACAATGAAATTATTACCATAACAGATTGGTGTTCATTCTAACATATGCCGCCAATTGAACATATTTTACTTTTGTGTGTGTAACAAGCAGATGCAGATGTGTAAAATTCTTTGACCTTGAGCATATTTTATTTAGTATTAAGTAACAAACACCAAAGCAGATGAATTATAGAGTTAGAAATTTGAGCATATCTGATGACCACTCACTGTAAGTATGCTGTTAGAATTATTAAAGAGGATTACTAACTACCATGTGAATATGTATTAATAGAATGATGTGTATTCACATTTTTATTAATAGATATTTGGACAAAAATTTTCCTGAAACAGAACACAAGTTCTGGATTATGTAGCTAAATACTTACAACAAATTGAAAAAATCTTAAAGTTACCATCCATATTTTTCCGATGGAGAAAATATTTATAAAGAGATGAATTAAATTCCCCCAAAGTTATATTACAATTAGTTGGTTATACTGGTGAGACTCAGATCCAGGCAGATTCACTCCAAAACCCATAATTTAAGAAATTTGTCATGCTTTCTCTTTGAATATATTCACTCAAAGCCATGATATCAGTGTTGTTCACTGCAGTTTAGAACTGCTGTCTAGAGTACACTGTGAGGTCAGTAGGTAAAGGGATAATTCTCATTGATTTCTGTGATCCAAATACCTAGCACAGGGCCAAAAATAAGAATAGACAATCAATATGCTTAAATGATCGAATGACTAAATGAATAAGGTATTGATAATTGAGTAGCTAACATATATATTTGTGTCCTGGGAAACAATGACTTTTTAAGATGTGCTTCTTGGTCATATTCTCATACACCTGTGTTGATTTGTTGGATTAAGACTTATAATTAGAAGAGTCCTCAGAATTGCACATGTATAAATGTATACACCGAAGTTTCCTGTCAAGATGGCAGAGTAGTCGATTCCTAGTGTCACTCTCTCCCATAGAATGACCAATTTGCAACTATTAAGAAGCAATGACAGAAGACCTGAGATCTGTGCTGGAACAGGCAGGAACCATGCACTGCAGGACTCCAGTTCAGGTTGCTCCCCACTGCATAGAGAGACTTTAGAGCTTCTGGGACCACATGCCCTCAGCCTGCTGGGCTGGAGAAGGCAGGCAGGGTGGGAATTCCGGCCCAGGCCAGTCTCTGCCACCAGGACAGACTTAACAGGCTTGGGGGACACCACACACCAAGCCAGCCATGCCGGAGAAGGTAAGCATGGCTGGACCTCAGGCCCAGGCTAGTCCCCACTACCGGGAGAAACTTAAGAGCCTTGGGGCTCCAACACCCAGATCCAACTTTCCCAGAGATGGCAGGCAGGGCGGGATTTCTGGCCCAGGCCAATCCCCAAAACTGGGAGAGACTTAAGAGCCTTGGTGCTCTCTCACCCTGAGCCAGCATGATGGAGAAGGCAGTTGGTGTGGGACCTCCAACACAGGCCTATCCCTGCCCGCAGAAGAGACTTAAGAGTCTCAGGGCTCCCACACCCCAAACCAGCTGTCCCAGAATGGGCAGGTGCAGTGGGAGCCCCAGCCCAGGCTAATTCCTGCTGACCAGAAGTGGCAGTCTCTTCAGGATCCAAACCAGACATCAGGGTGAAGTGAGTGGACTGTGATACCCAGCCACAATGACAAAAAAAACAAAGGAAAGATAACAGAAATATGAAAAATCAAGAAAGTACATCACCACCAAAAGAAAATCATAATTCTCAAGTGCTAGATCCTGTAGAACAGGAAGTCTTTGAAAGGACCGTCAAGGAAATTAAAGTAACAATTCTAAGGAAACTAAATGAGATACAAGAAAACTCAATTAGGCAACACAATGAAATGAGAAAAAATATAATGAAAACAATTCTAAGGAAACTAAATGAGATACAAGAAAACTCAATTAGGCAACACAATGAAATGAGAAAAAATATAATGAATCTGAAAGAAGAAATGCATAAGGAAGTCAATTCCTTGAAAAAGAATGTAGCTGAGCTTGTGGAGCTGAAGGATTCATTCAACAAAATAATAATAATAATAAAAAAAAAACAGAGAGTTTAACCAGCAGACTTGAACAAGCAGAAGAGAGAATTTCTGACCTTGAAGACAGGCTGTTTGAATTAACACAGGCAGACCAGAAAAAAGAAAAAAGAATCAAAAAAATTTAAGAAAATCTGAGACCACAGAAAACCTTAAGTGCTCAAATATCCGAATCATGGGTATTCCAGAAGGGGAGGAAAAAGAAAATGGCATTGAAAACATAGTCAGTGAAATAATAGCAGAAAACTTCCCAGGTGTAGGGAAAGTCACAGATCTCCAGATTCAGGAAGCCCAAAGATCCCCAAACACGTCCAACCCCAAAAGATCCTCACCAAGACATGTGATAATCAAACTGGTAAAATTCAAAGACAAAGAGAGAATCTTGAAAGCTTCAAAAGAGAAGTGACAAGTCACCTATAATGGAGCCCCAATCATAATAACATCAGACTTTTCATCAGAAACTCTAAAAGCCAGAAAAGAATGGGATGATATATTCAAAACAATAAAGGACAAAAATTGCCAGCCAAGAATACTTTACCCAGCAAGCCTATCCTTCTGAAATGAAGGACAAATAGTATATTTCTCAAACAAAAACTGTGGGAGTTCACTACCACATGACCAGCCCTCCAAGAAATTATCAAGGAAGTGCTGCGTTTCATACCACAAAAACAACCATAACTGCCATGAATACTCAAGAAAGAACAATACCTTCCAACAAAACAAAAATGCTAACAAAAGAGAAACAAACATAGTTTATCTTTCACTGCAAGAAACCAACAAATACATAAGACAAACAGAAAATCTGAAAAAAAAAAATAGAACAAAAGGTACTTAAGACATCTAAACAAAAATCAGTAAAATGCTAGGAGCAAATCAACACCTTTTGATAATAACTCTAAATGTAAAGGGGTTAAATTTCCCATTCAAAAGACACAGATGGACTGACTGGATTAAAAAGATGGACCCAACAATATGCTGTCTTCAAGAGACTCACTTGACTTGTAAAGACACATGTAGACTAAGAGTGAAAGGGTAGAAAAAGATATATAATGCAAATAGAAATGAAAAATGAGCTGGAGTACCTATTCTTATATCAGACTTTAAAGCAAAAACTATAAAAAGAGATAAAGAAGGGCACTATGTAATGATAAAAGGATCTATCCATCAGGAAGACATAACAATCATAAATGTATAGGCACCCAATGTTGGAGCAGCCAGATTTACACAGCAAATACTATTAGATCTAAAGAAAGAGATAGACACTAACACCATAACAGTGGGGGACCTGACACCCGACTCTCATCATTGGACAGATCATCTAGGGAATAATATCAATAGAGAAACACAAGATCTAAACAATAATTTAGACCATTTGGACTTGGCAAATATCTACAGAACATTCCATCCAACAATCACAGAATATTCATTCTTCTCATAGGCACATGGAACATTCTCCAGTATAAACCACACATTAGGTCACAAGCAAGTCTCAACAATTTCAAAAAAATTGGAATTATTCCATGTATTTTTTCTGATCACAATGGGTTAAAATTAGAAATCAACAATAAATGAAACTATGGAAACTATACAAACATATGGAAATTAAACACCACTCTACTTAAGGACATATGGGTCCAAGAAGAAATTAAACAGGAAATAAAAAAAAATTCTTGAAACTAATGAAAATAATGACACATCATACTGAAACCTGTGGGATACTACAGAAGCAGTACTAAAGGGGAAATTTATCACGTTAAATGCTTACTCCAGAAGAATGGAAAGATGGCAAATAAACAACCTAACACTTCACCTTAAAGATCTATAAAAACAAGAATGATCCAAACCTAAAGTTAGTAGATGGAAAGAAATAATTAAAATCAGAGCAGAATTAAATGAAATAGAAAACAGAAAAACAATACAAAAGATCAATGAAACAAAAAGTTGGTTTTTTGAAAAGATAAATAAAATTGACAAACCTTTAGCAAGATTAACTAAGAAAAGAAGAGAGAAGGCCCAAATAACAAAAATTAGGCATGAAAAAGTTGATATTACAATTGACACCTCAGAAATACAAGGAATCATTAGAGACTACTATAAACAACCACATGCCAACAAATTCAAAAATCTGGAGGAAATGGATTAATTTCTGGATGCATACAAACTTCCAAAACTGAGCCAAGAAGATATAGAAAATCTGAACAGACCAATAACATTAAAAGAGATTGAAGCCATTATCAGAAGGCTCTCAACAAAGAAAAGCCCAGGACTGGATGGGTTCACTGCAGAGTTATACCAAACCCTAAAAGAGGAAATTATATCAATTTTCTACAAACTATTCCAAAATATTGAAACAGAGGCCATTCCCCCAAACTCATTCTATGAGGCAAACATCACCCTGATACCAAAACCAGACAAGAATGCATCAAAAATAGAAAACTACAGGCCAATATCCTTAATGAATATAGATGCAAAAATCCTCAATAAAATACTAGTTAAAAGAATACAGCAACACATACACAAAATTATACACCATGAACAAGTGGGATTCATCCAGGGATGCAAGGTTGGTCCAACATATGCAAATCAATAAATGTTATACGCAACAT
The DNA here is from genome assembly GCF_000696425.1 of Galeopterus variegatus. Lineage (NCBI taxonomy): Eukaryota > Metazoa > Chordata > Mammalia > Dermoptera > Cynocephalidae > Galeopterus > Galeopterus variegatus. Next base: position 168,179 of record NW_007727518.1, read on the forward strand.
CAATAAAAGCAAAGACAAAAACTGTATGACCATCTCTATAGATGCTGAAAAAGCATTCAACAAAATTCAACATTCTTTCATGATAAAGACTCTCTGCAAGTTAGGTCTAGATGGAAAGTACCTCAACATAATTAAAGCCATATTCGATAAGTCCACTGCCAATATCATCCTGAATGGGGAAAAGCTAAAAGCTTTTCCCTTAAAAACAGGAACTAGACAAGGATGCCCACTCTCACCACTCCTATTTGGCATAGTGTTGGAAGTACTAGCTAGAGAATCAGAGAAGAGAAGGAAATAAAGGGCATCCAGACTGGAAAGGGTGAAGTCAAGCTGTCCCCACTGGTGGATGATATGATCCTATATATTGAACAGCCTAAAGCCTCTATAAAAAAAAAAAACTCCTAGCATTGATAAATGATTTCAGCAAAGTTTCAGGATACAAAATCAACACATGAAAATCAGTAGCATTTCTATACACCAACAGTGAACATGCAGTCAGAGAAATCAAGAAAGCTAGCTCATTTACTATAGCCACCAAAAAAATAAAATACTTAGGAATAAAGCTGACCAAGGATGAGAAAAACCTCCATGAAGAGAACTACACACCACTGTTGAGAGAAATTAAAGAGGACACAAGAAGATGGCAAGATAGCTCATGCTCTTGGATTGGAAGAATTAACATTGTGAAAATGTCCATATTACCCAAAGTGATCTACAGATTCAATGCAATCCCCATCAAAATTCCAATGACATTTTTTTCTGAGATGGAAAAAGCTATCCAGACATTTATATGGAACAACAAAAGACCATGCATAGCCAAAGCAATCCTGAGCAAAAAAAAAAATAAAGCTGGTGGCATAACACTATCTGGCTTTAAACTATATTGCAAAGCTATAATAATGAAAACAGCATGGTACTGGCATAAAAAACAGACACACGGATCAATGGAATAGAATAGAGAACCCAGAAATCAATCCATATGCCTACATCCATCTGATCTTTGACAAAGGCAGCAAGTTTACATACTGGGGAAGAGACTGCCTTTTCAACAAGTGGTGATGGGAAAATTGGACACTCATATGTAGGAGAATGAAACTAGACCCATACCTTTCGCCATAAAACAAAATCAACTCAAAATGGGTTAAAGAATTAAATATACATCCTGAAACAATTAAACTTCTTAAAGAAAACATAGGGGGAACAATCCAGGAAGTAGGAGTGAGTACAGACTTCATGAATAGGACCCAAAAAGCACAGGTAAGTTTAGGAAAAATAAACAAATGGGATTATATCAAACTAAAAAGCTTCTTCACAGCAAAAGAAACAATCAACAGAGTAAAAAGACAACCAACAGAGTGGGAGAAAATAATTCTAAAATATACATCTGACAAAGGATTAATATCCAGAATACAGAAGGAACTCAAACGACTGTACAGGGAAAACAAAAAACAAAAAACAAATAATCCAATTAAAAAATGGGCAAAGGAGCTGAGTAGGCATTTCTCAAAGGAAGATATATGAATGGCCAACAGACACATGAAAAAATGCTCCACCTCACTCAGCATCTGGGAAATGCAAATCAAGACCACTTTGAGTTACCATCTCACTCCAGTTAGGATTGCTAACATCCAAAAGACTGAGAATGATAAGTGCTGGAGAGGTTGTGGTGAAAAAGGAACTCTCACTCACTGTTGGTAGGGCTGGAAAATGGTGCAGCCTTTATGGAAAATGGTATGGACATTCCTCAAACAATTACAGATAGATCTACCATATGACCCAGCTATTCCACTGTTGGGAATATACCCAGAGGAATGGAAATCATCATGCCAAAGGGATACCTGTGCTCCAATGTTTATTGCAGCTCTATTTACAATACCCAAGAGTTTGAACCAGCCAAAATGTTCATCATATGATGACTGGATAAGGAAACTGTGGTATATCTACACAATGGGTTACTACTCAGCTATAAAAAAGAAGGAAATACTACCATTCGCAACAACATGGATGGACTTAGAGAAAATTAAATTAAGTGAAACAAGTAAGGCACAGAAAGAGAAATACCACATGTTCCCACTTATTTGTGGGAGCTAAAAATAAATAAATAAATACACAAACAAATCAAAGCTGGGGGGAAGGAGACAGAATAACCACAAAAATTCCTTGAACTATTTAAGTTAAGTGAACAGATTTGATGCGGGGCGGCGGGGGGGTGGGGTGGAAAGGAACGCTGAAAGGGGCATGAAAGTCAACTACAACGTATATTGAGAAGAAAAATAAAAAGAAAAAAACAGGAAATGTAAAAAAATTAAATAATGTATACACCTATATATATATTCATACATATATGTAACACGTGTGTATATAGCACATAGATAAAAATAAAATTTACATATTATTGCAATGATAAAAAATACTGAGTTATGCTGTCTGCTTTTTACAATAGATTTTCTTACTCCTGTCTCTTCGGTGAAAAGAAAAACATTTAGAATATAATTTTAGAATCTAAGTGCACTTTGGTGAACAAGTGAAGGCAGTAATTGCTGACTTACCACCTTCTCTGTGAAAGAAATTTCTGTCAGCCATTAGCTGGTATTACAGCTTTTGTTTCTCAGTTTTCCTCTAATGATCCAGCTCTATTTACCTTTTTTTTCTGGATCCCAAGGGTGAATTAGTTAACATTCATATAATCATTGTCTTGACAATGAAAAATTACATGGTACAGTGGGAGATCATATACTGAATAGCACTCCACGCATTATTGTTAATTACTCAAAATTATCACAAACCTTAAGATTGATTTTCATTTTATTTCCATGCATTTCTAATTAGTGGAGATATCAGGTACATTGGGTCTGTATTTCTCAAAGCTGTGGCCTGTGTAGTCCACATAAACACATTATTCACCATAGCATTTCCTTAAAATGTGATTTGGAAAAGTTATAGTTTCCCTACTTCTTTGTTGATCATTCAGTGAATTGTTAAGTCTAACACTTCCTTCATCCTTCATAAGCAGAAGCATTTCTTTCGTAAGTATTAGCCTACCTGAGTCCATTTTTCTTCAACTCTGTCTTGTAATCCACTTTCTGCATCACTTCTAGATTGATGCAGTTTATAAAATGTCTCATCTTCCAAAACCCTCCTTATTTTCATTGCTCTCCGGGATAAACTCCACGTTACTTCTCATAGTAAGAAATGGACATCTGCGTTTGATTCTCTTTCCCACCAGTCTTCTTCCTGATCTTTGTTCACTTGGGCTGCAATGTTCTTACCTATTTAAGATTTGTCTGTGAAACAAAAAGACCAGTTGAACGAACCTCAGGTCACTTGTGATTTGGAGGTTCACAGGGATAAAGTCAGATTTGGAGTAGTATTAACAAAGACACAGGATAGACTTGAGAGAAAAGCTATGTTCAAAGTCAGAAGATAATATGTACAGAGGTCTGTTGGGAAGACAAACAGCAGAATAAGCAGTAAAGTCGGTGCACTGGAGTTTTGAGAAACACAGGAACAAGGGCAGGGTATGAATCTGACTGAACAGTTTGAGTTATTCACCCAGCAGAATTTGGCTGAATATTATAGGCTACCTTTTTATATAGTATCCAGACACTGGGTTTCTATATGGATGGGTCAGCACAGTTACTTAAACGCTGAATTGGAGTTAACTTGAGTTCGTTTAGATTCTTCTTTATAAGACTCTTCTAAATGCACTCCATGGAAACTATAGCTCTTTTATTATGGATATTCATGATATACAAAGCTAATTGTTACCCCTCGTGCCCACGACATGAGGGTCAGATTCATACTGGCAGCATACTCATAACCAGAAACTGCATTTATACCCAGCTTTAGGAGTGAAATGTGAATTCTTCTTGATCCTGAGGTTGAACTGACATTTGTGGTATCATGAAGCAAGAACTACCCATACGGAACACTGTAGTTATTATTTTACTTTTAATCTTGACTATCAAGACAAAATTGTCAAAACAGAGAATCATGAAATTTGGGTTCAGAAGAGAGCAGTGAGATACAAGCTGGATATTCTTGAGGGTGGGCAAGTATAAGATCTGGAATTGGAATTGATAATATAGGGTCCTTGGAATGGGCCAAGGTAGCACGGCTGAACACTGGAAGGGATCCTCAGCAAGTGGTATTTCACAAAAAGGCCTGATAGTAAGCTCGCCCTACTAGAAATGGCCTAAAGCATTTTATAAACCTTGAGTTGCTGGCTGTCAGAAAGTTTTATCATTCTATTTAACATTTTAGGGGGAAAAATCAATGATTTCAGGGATCATCATTTCCAAGGAGGTGAGATGAAATTTGTGATAGAACTTTCACAGATAGATTTGATAATGGGGAGAGAATCGGCATAATTATCCTATTGAGAGGAGACATATCACATAAGGACGTTGTTCAAAACCTTAATAGCATGTTCCATCTAGATTTTGGTCTAAAAAAAGCAAATATTAGGAACAATAATTTCTAGAGATACTTGAAGAGAACTAAACTGAGAAACATGTCCAACAATAGAAGAATACAATCAATTCCACTGGTATTTTGAATAACATGCCCTTTCTCTGCCATCATGAGATTGACTTTATTCCTTGCCATGTCGTATCTCAAGACTTTCAGGATCAAGTGAACAAGAAACAAGCAAAATCATTCCATTTCTCAGTAGATTCAGATGAAAACTGGTAATAAAAGGAGATACAAGAGGAGACATTGGAGAAGAATGAAGCTGGGTCTATAAAGAATTGCTCATGAGATGGCACACATAATTATGCTGCATCAATGTCACTGTCATCTTACCCTATCAAGCTGAAAATGTCACCAATATCTGGACAGTTGGACTTGTTATATTGGGAGAATTCTTTGTTTTCATGTTCTGCACTAATAGAATGGTTCAGTAATAAAAATGAGTTTTATTTGAAAAAAACAACATATTCTTAATTATGATTTTTAAGTATTTTGGTTGGTATGTAGATATGCCAAATAGAAATACTGATCTTATATTCTATTACTTGTAAAATTCCTATAATTTCTAATAAAATCTATAGTTGAGTTTTTCTATTTAAAAAAATATATAATCTGTGAATAGAGACAGTATTATTTCTGCCTTTCCTACCTTTATGACTTTTATTGAATTTTGTTAAATTATTACTTGGCTAGCAACACCAACACTTATTCAATAGGAACTACGTCAGATTTTGACTTTCCCTGGCCTGATTTTAAAGAAAAATTTCACTTATTCTTCACTAGAGTTATAATTGTTGTAGAGTTTGGTAGGTACTCCTATTAGATTAAGCATGCTACATTTTATTGCTATTTTTCTAAGTTTTAATTTATTTATTTTCAAAAATAAATGGTGAAAATTTTCAAATACCTTTTCTGAATCATTTAAAATGATTTTTTTCCCTTTAAGCTTGTTATATAATCAGTTGCATATCTTTTTAACGGTTTTATTGTCTTTTGAAAGTAATCTTAATTGTATGGGCTAGTACTCATTAAAGGTTTTACATCTATGTTCATTGGTGAGATTAGTTTATAATTTTGTTTGTTTTTGTAATCAAGATTATTTTAGCCTAGGAAGAGTTGACTTGGAGTATCTATTTTTTTTTTTAATCTGGAAGACTTTGTATAACACTAGAATTATCTCTTTTGTGTTAGAAATTAGTAATATTATTTTTCATAACCCTGACTTCAAGCCATTTAATTTTTCTAAGGATAAAGATTAAGGGACTTGTTAAAAATTGAATTTCAGTCTAGTGCTTGCTCTAGCATTTAATCTTGGTACAGTAATTTATCTTCATGATATTGCTAAGTTATTTTATCGCTTTTGATATCCCTACTACTTGAAGTACTCATTATTTCTGAACATCCAAGCTAAATGAAGTCCATTGATACAGACCCCATAATATTTCATCACAATGCCTGTGTTTTATTTTAATCATTGAAAGGAATTTTTGCTATCATAAACATTTCTTTATTTTTTAACGATGACTATTTGATTTTTCTGCTAAACTCTCTGCGGCAAAATGTTTATCTGTCTTGATCACTTATCTCTCTGGAGTTTAGTTGAAATATGAACAACATACTCTTTAGTGTTTACACATGGAAATTATCAGAATCACGTTTACTTCTATTTAAAACTGTTTCAAACTTTTGTACGAAAGAGAAAAGAAGCCAAAGACTGGTGGTGGTGATGGTCATAGGGTCAGTGGGAAATGGAGAGATGTCCCTCAGTGGGTACAAAGGTTCAGTTAGACAGGAAGAATAAGTTCTGAAGTTCTATTGTACTGCATGGTGACCATAGTTCATAATAACGTACTGTATGCTTGAAAACTGCTAAGAGTAGATCTTAAATGTTCTCACCACACAAAAGAAAAAGATAAGTATGTGACAGGATGGATATGTTAATTACCTTGATTTAGTCATTTTACGTATTTCAAAACATGCTGTACACCGTAAATATACACAATTTTTAATTGTCAATTATACTTTAATAAAGCTGTAGAAATAAATATATAAAACAATGAAAAAACAGTATATGGTTGTTTTGATCATTTAAATGGAACTAAGAACCTAGCATTTTTGTAGGTAATAATCTAGTATGTTAATAATCTAGTATGTTAATAATCTAGTATGTATCCATATATATTTTTCTATTTGCCCATATAATTCTTTTAAGGTTTTTATAAATATAGTGGATTTGGGGGTCGGTGTTTGACAAAAATGAGTTCAAAGTATGAGTTGTTCTGCTTCATGATTTTATCACTCAAAACACGTCCTGAAAATCACATATAACCTTGTCAATTATCATTCATGTAGTCTCCTATTGTCTTCCAAAGATTGTTTTATTAATGTTAAATTTATTTTTATATACGAGAGTACTTCAAAAGATAATGGAAAGATCTGTATTATCTTTTAATTCTATTTTTCCACACACTTTTTGAAGTACCCTCATATCGTGCGAGAGATGGACCCAACTTTTTTCCGCAGTTGAGTAGCCAATTATGCCAACACTATTTATAAAGCCATATATCACATATTAAGCATTCTAATACTCTGGGACTTATTTTGAAATTCTATTCTTAACCATTAAAATCTATTTTGATTACAGTGGTTTTATGCCACATCCTTCTAAGTATTCTCTACTCTCGTATTTGTAAGATAGTCTCAGAATTTATTCTTTTATATTAAATGTAATATTACTCTATCCATATAAAAGTAAAACCATACTGTTGGAACTCGAATTAGAATTCATTCAATGTGTATATTAATGTTATGTAAACTGAAAATGTTACGATTGACCTACCACTGAAACAAGGTATAGCTTTCATTTCATTATATTGGTATTCTGTTCTTTCTGTGTAATTATTTCCCAAGTATTTAATATTTATTTCTTTACTATTAATTTTTCGGTTTTATGTTTCTAAGTACTTAATGCTAGTCTAGAGAAAAAGCTATTGATTTTTTATTGTATTTACCTCAAATTAAAGCACAGTATTGATCTATTTTGTTAATTACACTAGATTATTGCAGGTCTTCTAGGCTTTTTAGGTATCTAACAATATAGGAGCAACGAAAGTGCAGTTTCATTTATTTCCTAAAATTTCTGGTATTTATTTTCCTTTTGATACTTCATTTACTAAAAAATTAAGTCGGTGGTATGTAATGATAGTGACAATAGACATCTTTAGTCACTTGCTATTTAAATCTCTTTAGTCTTTCGCCATTGCCGTATGTTACTGTAATTTTGAATTGCCTTTTATTTTGTTTAAGTAGTTTCCTTATATTCTTATTTAATTCAGCATTTTTACTTGGAATGCCTGTTAAAATTTATCAAGTGCATTTACAACAACCACTGAAATTGTTTTATTTTTGTTTTCTTCTAATTTGTTGATGTCATGTAGTAGGTTGCCAGATCACCTGATATTGAACTGATCTGCATTCTTGAAACAAACTACAACTGGAAATAATGGATTATGTTTTGGTGAAGTGTAATATTTTGTTATTGTAGTTAAAATTGTGGGTCTATATTTGTAAATGATATTCTATAATTACAGTTTTGCTAAATTTATTTGGTTTTGATATGAAATTTTTGTAATGTGTATATTACAGGCTCTTACATATTTTTCTATAATATTAAACCGTTACACATTTTACTATAACTTAGAGATTATGGTATAAAATATTTATTCTGCTTCCTTCTGGATATTTTAAATTTCTCAATTTCTTCCTTGATCTATTGTTTACTGCATATATGTATTTTAATCTTCAAAGTGTAAAGCATATTAATCATATTTTCTTATTTTTTTCCTCATTATATAAGATTATGACCAAAGAATAACTATTCTTTAGGTTTTATTTTGTTAAGGACTTCCTTGTGGCCACATTTCTGTTTGAATTTCGTAAATGCTATCAGAACTTTAAAAAATGTACAGTCAGTATTTTTGATGATTTATGTTTTATCTATAAACAAAAATTCATCTTTATTGTATCATTCAAATTCCGTATGACCAGATCTGTACAATTCCAAAGAGGTATTGGACATTCCCATTATAATTACATTAAAAAGTTTCCTTCTGTTTCATTAGTTGTTTTATTACATATTTAGTACCTAGGCTGTTATACTTCAAAACATTGTGTTTTCATACATAAAATTTCTCTTTATTCTGTCAGTGTTTTTAAACTGTATTTCTTCCTTCTCAGATGCTAACCTTTCCGGTATAACTCTTGATTGAATTAGAATTTCATTCATTTGATTTTTTATGATCATCTCTTAATATTCAACCTTTCTTTAATGCTTTACTTTTGATGTGTTCATTGATAGTAGCGTAGAAATGTATTTTATATATTATTTAATATGACACTCTGTCTGAATGGATTTTCACTTGCTTACATTTATTGTGAAATCTATCTGGTTTATTTTATTCCTTTTCTTTCAGATGTTATATGTTACCTATTTTATTTTGCTGTTTCTCTTTTCTCCTTTTCTTTATAGCACTTGCTATTCATTACCATTTTTATCATTGCAGAGCTGGAAATTCTATTATAATTTTATTTTCTTGCCTTATTCCGTTTGCATTTTCTTTGCTAGCAATCTTTTAAAAAATGCTCATTTCTCTATTATTATACATAAAAAAGATACAGATTATTTCCTGAGCAAGGAGTTCTATTTTCCTCTGCTTTCTGCACTCTCCTCAGCTACCAACCACAAATATTAATAAGTTTTCTAGAATGACTTTACTTTTTCACTTTTTTTTTTTTTTACCTATTCTTCCCCACCCCTACCTTTCTTTGATGAGACCATTACCACCTTTCCCACCACCAAACACACGCAGGCTAAATTCACTGAGTAATCTTATAATGCTTATTTCCTTATCATTATTGGAATTTCCATTGAAGTATTTCTATTGCCAGCATTTAGCATGTGTATTGTGTGTATTGAACAGTCTAAGATGTTCTCTCCCCTTCATCCTCCTTTAACTTCAGGGAACTCCTCTGATTCATTTCTTGCTTCATTACACTTCCTTCTTGAGAATTTTGTCATGTGAGAGCTCATTAGCAATAAAATCCAAAATTTTGTAAATCCCTAATGATTCTCCTTTTGTCCTGATAAGTGAATGCCATCTTGACTAATTATAGGTTTGCTGAGTAACTTACCATTCTCTGGAATTGGTAAATGTTATTCCATCATCCTCAAGTTTCCAGTTTAGGAGAAGAAATGTCAGATACATTTTTTTCCTCTGTAGGCTAATTTTTCTTTCAATCTGGAGTCTGGTAGAAGTTTTAATTTATCCAGAAGTTTAGGGATGTTAACAAGTTAACACCTGTATTTCTATTTCCACATAAAACCTTTCTAACTTGGTGTATTCTTTCAATCTTCTGAATCACTTGTTTCCTCAACTTAGGAAATTTTTTAAAAATTAAATTTAATTAATATTCCTATTCCTCCATGTGTCTTTATATTCTGAAACTATATTGATTATATCTTAGATTTACTTTTTCTCCCAAATATATTAACTTCTCTCCTTTTTTTTTTTATTATATCTTTTCATTTTTTTGTTCTGTACTGGGGAAAAAATCTTCCCTTTGATTTTCTTGGCCTTAATTTTTGTGTCAACAGTGATAATTAACTTATTTGAATGACTTGCTATTTTAGTTAGGAATTATGCATTTTTGTGATTTTTTTGTATTTTTACACATTGTTATTTTTTCATTTGCATTGTTGTTTGTCTCTTCTGTTTCACAGAGCTTAGTTTGTTTTCTTTGGTCTTCTCTATTTTAGGTGGATTGGCTTCACAAAAATTACTGTTGTTTTCCTCTGTCACCTCCCTGGGACTCAGGTCTAGTTGATAACTCCAAAAGAAAGGGACTCCATGAGCAGGCTGCCATTCTTCCATGAAGGCACCAGGAGGAAATCCTACTGACCCCAGTCTTCTAGGACTTTCCCAGCCACAGGAATAGCACGGATCTAGCCCCATCTTTCAATCCTTCCTGGATATTGGTGGACTGTGGGACCAGACCCACTGATGTTTACCCACAGGCTGATGGTTGTAGAAGCCAAACTCTTTCCAGAATCCCTGGTGTGCTAATCTTTACCACAGATTTTATCAGTAATGGAATGGTTTCTAGACAATTATCTGCTGATCTAAGAGAAGAAAATGCTACAGTAACTTTTCCTACTGGGATTCGCAGTGTCCTAGACCTTATAATCATCCAATAGTCAGCAAGATCAGTAGCTTCTTGGCTCTGAAGAGGAATACAGATGAGGGAAGGAGAGGAGTAAGAAGAATTCAAGTTGTCTCAAGAAAGCTCATCCATGATTCCACTAATCAGGGGAAAAAAAATAAACATGAGACAGGAAAAGCGACATGTTATAATCAAGTAATATTTTTAAAACTAATGGCATTTTACTCAAAATCCGGACATGTGCCTTTTTCCTTTGGGAGAACTGTATGAATAAACTGGTGTTATTTCAAAGCATGCACAAAAATATGTGTATTCACAGACACAATTCATATTTATGATCATATATATATGCTCCCCATTTTATTTGGTTTTTATTTTGGTTGTATCAGTTACCATGTCCCTTATAGACCTCAGCCCCAGTGCACTGATGGAATGTAACAAAAACCCTACACTGTGTTTGAAATTACTGCTCTATAAACACAGTTGTATGTTCTCTAGAAATAAACCTTTCTTTACTGATTCTTTAGGTTGTTTTCTATTGCAGGTTATCAGAAACATTTTTACTTGGCATCTGCATCAAAATTCATGTGCAACTAGCCTGCCTAGTCAGGCATTATATTCTTTACTTTACATTCAAGACAGTGAAATGATTCTACTTAGTTTGAGTGGCACTCTGACACACATATATTACAGTGCGAGGTGAACTCAGAAGAATCACTGAGGCTAACCACACATTACATGCACAGTGCACTCGCCAGATGTCTCTTCTTAGTCGTTATGATTTCATAAGCTACACTGACATTGCCATTAAGTTCAGAAATTTGATTCTGCTTGCTTTGCCATTGTTCGAATAGATGCGTCTGAAGGTTGTTGCTTTAACAAATAGGATTTGCACACAAAGGGAGTTCTACCATCAACACTTGTAAATAAATATGTTATTCCACTTATTCATAATAATAAGAGAGCCAATTCAGAAGTGAGAAACCATACCAAGGACGAGCATGAAGAAATTCTAAAAATTCTACTAGTGAGTTTTCTCTCCTATAGTATTCTAATATAAAACAGCCATTTCCCTACCTCTCTTTTACTCACTTTGGGAGGCATTTGTTTTTTATGATGCATGTTAACATATATGACTGAAGCTGCAAAATGCCACAAACTGGTTAAGTCTTATGCATTCTCATTAAAGTTTATGTAGCTTAGTTATATGGCTGAATTTGGCTTTGTGGTATAGAGCTAGAAATGCTGATCTCAATTTTGTCTTGTGGATCTAATGTCTAAGCCCCCCTATGTGAAGCCTCCACTGCCTGCAGAACGGGGAAATGCTCTTGTGTTTAGAGCATTGCTTTTCCATCAGGCCATAAATGCTACTGGTATTTCAACTACTGACATTCTACAGTAATCAAAAATTCTCTTAAGATTAAAACTTTATTGTTTTTATAAATAACTATTATATAAAATGATTGCATGTTGGTATAACTAAGAGATTCAACATAGATTTTTAAAATGTATTTCTAAATAGCATTTCACTCTAACTGAGTTTACTGCTAATATCTCACTATTTAATTTTGTTCTCCTGTTCACGTTTTTAGAGATAAGGGTCCCAGAGATTTGTGCTTTATTAGCAGCCACCAACACTTTTCTTCTTCCTTTCAACATACATTTTCTTGGTGAGGGTATTTGAATGAAAATTTTTCTTGGGTGAGCAGATTTCTTCCCATGGAGAATGGGTTCATTTGTTTGAGTTTTTTCCTAGTAAATATGCTATGGAAAATTGTCAATTCTTAATTTTTATGGAGAATACCTTTCTATGATATCATGTTGGTCTCAACCTCATCTATTTCTTTTCTGCATTATCTTGCTTTAGGAGCGTTCTCTGTTCTTTCTTGCCCTTTAGAAGTCACAAATACTTAAACATGTTAAAAGTAGGGTTCAATAATGCATTTACCATTTATTTCATTTTGATTTTGAGAGTCTTTTAAGAATGCATAAATGAAAAGGGCTCTTATTTTCTATCTGGATTTACTAGTGTGGTCTTTCAACTTTACTCACTGTTACCAAATATTAGTATCACACACACAAAAAAGAGGTTTTTAAAAATTAAGACATGAACTTCTATAGATGGCCAAGTTGATATCCATATGAGGTACAATTTATTTAAATTTTTTCTATTGTCCAATATTTAAGGTGCTTCATTTTCTCTTGTATCTTAATAATAAAACTGTAATGATGTATATTAAGTTGTAAGATGAAATCATGGAAGTAACTATTTTCAACTCTGATTTTGCTTTTAGATTTATTTCACGTAGATAGTTTTTTTCCTGCTCCAGGTCCATGGCATGATAATCACTCTTCAGTAATGAAAAGTTGCACCTCATTTTAAATCAGAAAACAAAAATTCATTTCAATAATTAAAATATCGGCTTATATGTATTAATCAAAAGTTCCCTCTTAATTTAAATTGGAAGCCTCTTTCAACCTCTTGGGTGGATTGTTGTATGTCCTAAGACTGTAGTTGGGAGCCAGACATGGTTGGATTTCAATTTTTTCTCACCTAGTGTTTCCACTTGTGACTTCTTGAAGATGGAGACATATGGGACAAGGAGGCATGGGAGGAGGATAGTTCTTTCCTGAGAGACATGTCAAGGTGATGGGCACTAGCACCCTCTGAACTTAACAAATTCTCAAAGATGACCTTTTAGGTGCTACCTGTTGTCTTCTGATCTCCAAATAACCTTTTTGAGGCCTCCTAGCTGGTTTTTGGGTGGCAGTGGGAGGTCTGCTAAAGACTAACAAACTTTTTTTTCTACCACATTCTTTTCAAATATGCATAGAGATCTAATATCTCCCTCTTAAAGCTGGCATCTATTACATCTATTAACTTAATGACTCATCAGGAACTCAGGCAGAAAGCATTCAATTATGATATACTGTTCCATAAATATTTGACTGCACCTCTAATTGTTAATATTGTTGCATTTGTTTTCTTTCTCCCCTTGAGGGTAACTCCTACAAAATGGCACTGACCTAAAAGACAGTGGACATTTTTAAATCTCAGGAGATACACTGAGAGGTAATTTTTTCAGAAAAGTTGGACAATTTATAATTGGCTAGCCATGTTCGTAAGTGCACCTCTCACTGAATCTTAGATTTTGATGATTCAGTAAGTAACAAATGGATTGTTATTGATGCTTTAATTTACATGGATTTAACTACTAGCAAGATGGAACCTCTTTGCATATGTTTACCACATGTCTGTCTTCTCTCATACTTTACCGATGTCACTTGTTCATTTGCCAAGATAGCTTTAAACACATTCATATAAAATAATGTATAGTACAGTAAAAATAACAGGCATAATGCATAACATAATGAGTAACTATTTAACCATCACTCAACATAAGAACTAAAGCATGGCCAACGCATTCGGAGCCCTTCTGGTGTGAACTTTATGTTATAAACAGACAACATTTAATCAACAATATTTTTACAAGTGTTTTTAAGCTGTTGCTTGTATGACAAATTTTGAAATCTACTTTTTAAATTATTAAGTTGAAAAAATAAATATACATTTAGCATTTTGTTTGAAAATGAATATTAAATATAATTTATATTGCAAAGAATTTGTATTTGTAATTTCAATCTTTCCTCTAGCAGCATCTGTGCACTTATTCCAATTTTCAATATTATCTTTCAGTAAAGTTTTACATTTTTCATTCAGGTTCTTGATATTACTTGTTAAGTTTGTTTACATTGAATGTAGCATTTGGCATTATAATAAATAAAATTTTATTATATTTTCTATTTTTTAGTGGTATATTTGAAAGCAATTGATCTTTTTAAGCATATTTAGTGACTGGCCAGCTAAACTTTTTTTTTTTTTTTTTCATTTCTAAATGATTCTTCTCAGTATTCCTGGAAGATGATTATATATTATATTAATGTGATTCTGTCTAATATTTTCCTGTAGCTATTCATTTTATTATTGATTATTGTCATATTCTACTTGATAGAGCTTGCTGTGGTAACATTTCATATGCTTAAACTAAAAAAAAATAATTTCTGGGCCAGCCCGGTGGCGCACTGGATAGTGCGCCGCTTGGGAAGCACAGCGGCGCTCCCGCCCGAGGGTTCGGATCCCACATGCAGACCGGTTCCCGCTCACAGGCTGAGCGAGGTGCGGGAGCAACACCGAGGGTTGCGGTCCCGTTGCCGGTCCCCGGTCCGGTACGGGGGCAACACTGAGGGTTGCAATCCGTTGCCGGACACGGAAAAAGACAAAAGACCAAAAAAATAATAATAATAATAATAATTTCTATTCCCTTTTAATATTATTGATATTTATTGAGGTATATTATTTTCAAACAGCGTGCTTCTCCCTCTATTACCATTTTATTATTTTGTTTTTATCAGAAATAGATATTTATTTTTTAATAAATATATTTTCCATGTATCTGTCAACTTTATCTAAAATGTTACTGTTATGCAAATATTGTAACTTACTTACTGGATAGATTAGTTTTCTAAGGAATTACAATGTACTAATAACAAGTCTCATCCTGTTTTCTAATTTTGGCCCATGCAAAGTTGTACTGAGAATAGAGGGCCACTCATTCATTTTCTGGATTATACAGACCTTAAGTATCTAATCCAACTGATGGACACAGAGGCAGAGGAGAAGGGCTTTTTTGTTTATTTTCAAATATATTATTTTCTGTTTTATAGCACCTGTAGTCCTACAATTGAATTTTTTTCTTTCACTATCATTGGCCTTGGAGTTAGTGAAAATTCCCTCAGATTATGGAAAGGAAACACTGGCTTTCTGCATATTCATATATTTTTAGTTCAAAAACAGAAGAAACTAAATCAAACTCCTAAGCATCCCCCTCCCAGTAAATGCATTTTAGCAGTGACTTTTCTTTATCACTGTATTTGAAAAGATAGACAGTTGTATACAAAAATTCACAATGGCTTTAAAGAATTAGTTGTCCTACTAAATGCGTATTGCTTCTTTTGTATTTGTTAATGTTATTATATAATCCTTGGTAACATTGTCTGCAGTGGTTCTTATCCCTCCACTGGGATAGCACCTCTTTTATCTTGTTTTCCAGTGAGACTTGAGTACTCTCACAGACTAATTTTCATTATTTCCTTTTGGAATAAATTTTCTCATCATCTTTTTAGATTTTTATATGGGTAGAGTGGGAAGAATAGGGTATTTTATTTTTAATTTTTCATAAGTTCACAGTGATTTTTAATAAGTTACTTTATGGCAATGTGAGTTGTTGTGTCCACTGTATATTACTCAGGAGGAATGAAAAATAATCACACAGTGTGATGCCAGAAATGAACCATTTTTCCATTAGGATGTCTCTGAATGCAAATATGAGAAAACCCAATTCAGATTGCTTTTGCAACAGTAGAATGCATCGTTTTATTTAGCATGTAGGGAGGGCTTCCAGGTTGGTGGATCTACTGGCTCAACAACAGTATCACAGGCACAGTTTCTGTCAGTTGCTCTGTCTGCTGCCCACACGGTAAATTTCCTCAGCTTATTTCTTTGGTTGAGGAAAGGCTTTCATTTGGCATGGGATTATAGGTTGCCTAGTTCTCAACTGGCAGGTGGGAAAGTGAGGGCACCTCTTCCCATCTCTTCCCTTTAGTCTAATTGGGCCAAGCTAGCTCATACGTCCCAGTGATATAATAACCAGCATTAGGGGAATTACTTGTACTGTTTCCATGTGCTGGTCCAGCCCTGGATTCCTGAGCAGTGATTTAGGTTTTACTAAGGATTGTTTTCTATATTCGGGACTCACATAAAAACTCATTGCTATTTTTTATAAAAGGAAGGAACACAGTGGATGTTGGGATGTCACTTTGACATGTGCTTCCCTAAAATTTAGCACAGGCTATCTTAAATTAAGAGTATCTTTTTGTATGTACCTGTGTTCTCATGTAGTGGGAAAAAAAAAAAAAAACTCTTTAAAGGCAAGAATGGTTCCTTATCTATTAGCACAGTTTCAGGACTTAGCAGTGTTTTGTAATACCTACTTCATGGGCATTTGCTAACTGAAAAAAAAATAGTTTCTTACTTCCCATTTTAATTAATTATTTTAAAAAATATTTTGGAAATAGACCAAAACCTATATCTGTTTTTTGTTATAATAATAACACTTTCGTTAGTTTTGTTTTGAAATCTGCTCATTTATAGACCACATTTTTCTGTGTGATTTACCTAAATACATGGTTCTATAGGTAAACACCTTACTTATGGTCATTTCTGTGGTAACAATAAGAATATATATTGTTAGGGTACTTCAAAAAGTTCATGGAAAGATTCCTATTAATTTTTAACTCTCTTTTTCTATGAATTTTTTGAAGTACTCTTGTATCTTTCATACCATAAAACTTGTACCAATGTGCTCTCTGACTTTCAAATGCCTTGCTACCACTAAAATATATATTATATATGTACATATTGTTAAATATAATAATATTTTTCTATTTTAAAAATATTTGGCATTTATAGGGTAGCAGAAAAAACTCTACATTGCTCATGTAAAGGCCTTAAAACACAGTTTTTGTTTTCTTTGGAACTGAAACTGTTTTCTCATGTCAAAAAACCAAAAACATATTATTTCTTAAATGTCCATGTTATGTTACACTGATTTGTGATAACATATGTGCTCTACTAAAATTGTATTTGTGAAGAAATATCCATTTGGTCTTTGTATCTACTGTAGAAAGTGGTAATATACTTGTCTAAGACTAAGATTTACAGGCTTCAATTAGGAATAGATTGTAATTACCGGCATGTTGGTAAGTGCATATGCTATGAGATAAAGCATGGCAGAGTTAATAAGGCATACACATTGATACAGAATTTGCAAGTCATCATGACATTATGACAAAATGAGTTAAATATCCCCTCATAAGTTCTCTTCAGTTTAATTCTTAATATTAATCTAATTTATAACAGAAATATATACTGTAAAACTTTTCTTTTCAGAGATGTCTATTTTTAATTTATTCAACATTTATTAAGTGTTGGTAGAACATCCCTTATGCACTAGGCACATGTCAAGCACTGGAGATACAAAGATGAATAAAACAGTCTCCATATTAAAGGATCTCAAAGTCTACTAATGAAAATGAAAATAATGAGATAATCTAATTCACTAGAGTAATTACAAAACTCTTATTATGCAGAAAATATTACTAAAGTACAGAGAAACCTTTGGACACACTCTGAAGGAGTCAGGAAAGATTTTTTGATGTTGATAAAACCTAAGTTGAAACTTAAATATGTCTATTTTTAAAATAACTTTTATTCACTTCTTAAAATTAATTTGTATTTGAATGGCTATTCTGCAGGAAAAACAAAGCAAAGTGTGCTGGGAAATCTTGTCACAATTAGTCTAGCAAGCAAGGAATGGATTATTAAATATTCATTTTGTTCAAGAACTCAAGAACAAAATGATTTCCTCATTCTCAAAATTGTCTATATTCAGATAACAAATGAGTCAGACAAATTAATCAGTATGTAAAATGTTGCAGTTGGCCAGAAGCAGAACGAAAAAGGTCATAACTAGCAAATTTCAGATGAAGAAAACAAACAATTGCAAAAAAAAGTTGAGTAACATTTCCTTTCAAGAAGAAAGAGTTCCTAAAATATGAGGCTAATAAATATGGAATAAATAATTATTTTAATATTCCATCAGTTTTAGAAAATCAAAATCCTAATAAATGCAAAAACAGTTTGTATGCTTACAGTCGTGCCAACTTTGTTTCCCTAGTCTCATTAACTCTATGGACTGTTTGATTCTGAATAGTGTTTTGCTATTTGTATGTTTTGAGACTTACCCTATGCTGCAGTATTGTTCATCAAAATGTTATTTTGCATTATTTTTTTTCTCAAAGTTTGCTAAATGTTAAAGTTAGCGGTCTTGTTCATACTTAAGTTATTTCATGGAGTGAAATCACAACTTTCAAACATAGTTCTAAGTTTTAGTACCCGTCTCTGATTGCTGTTACTTTTGATACTTATATGTTATAGTTTGCAGAACACTTTGATGTATATTTTCTAATTTTACCCTAAAACACATTTTAGAAGTTATTAAAATCAATTTCAGATAAATGCAGTGATTATTTGACTACACTACACCACCCTTTGTATACACTATATAAGAAAACTTTGGCTTCTGAAAATCTAACTATATTACTTATATTTATAACCATGCTATCAACTAAGCACATGTGCTACAGAACTGCAATATATTTATTAACTTTCTATGGTCATTATATGACTCCACAATGAAACCTCTTTTAGGGCTGAGGCTGGAAAAATCTGAAAAAAAGAGATGGATAATATCAAGCTAAATTAAATACTGGTAGGAAGGAAGAACAAAATTAAAAGAAGAACAATGGAAGTTGTAATCTTACTATAAAATAGATCATTGGTTTTATTTCTGGTGTTTAACTTTGAAAATATTTTAAGATTCAGCAATATTGTTTGAATAAGATTTCTACTTTACTAAATAATTCTATAAAGGACAGTTCTTGAACTGGATAAATACATTTTGATATTAGTTTTTTAAAAATCCAGTTCAATATTTACAAGTATTTAACATCACAGAAAAAGAAAAACTGTCAAAAATGATTGGAATATTTTATTAAAAATATTAACATATGGATGTTCTTAATATATTTTAAACTGAGATTGAAAGATCTGATTTAGTTGGTTTTGAGTCAAAATAGGAATTTCTAGTTTTAAATGATTTAACCAGCATTAAAAACAAATATGAGATGTGTTGACAATAAAATAATCTTACATAAGATGAAATGAACAGACCTTTAGGGGAAGTAAAGGTTAGTTCATGAGCTGTAACGGCAGATGGACTCTAACCCTTTCCCATTGTAACACTGTATCTTAAGAAGGAAAATATGTTCTGTTCTGCACCAGTCATTACAATAACTAGGAAATTAAATTCTACTGGTTGCACAATCATAGGAGAAATTCACAAAATGAAAAAGAAAACAACAGAGAACTACAGACTTATTTCTGTAGTAGCTATGGGTTAGCCCAACTTCTTTTTTCAAACTACTATGAAGAGACACGAAGAAAACATTCCATGATTTTGACAAAGGGGTATCTTCACTATCTAACTTTGTTCTAAAAATAATGCAAGAATTAAATAAGTGATAACTACTTCTAAAAAATGCAGATATAGTAATAAATTAAATTGTATACAATTGATTTCTGATTATTTTTGAAGCATTCATAAAATTATTTTAATTTAAAAATTTTTATCAGATAGATCATAGATCATAGATCAATAATTGGTTTTGTCAATTTTATTGTCAGTTTTGTAAAAAAAAAGCAATAAGGGCCCATTCCCTAGATAGGAAAATTAAATTTGACTTTACCAGTTCACTTCACAGCAACTATTTAAATCCTATTTAAACAGGACAGCTATATTCTGTTTGAGATTTCTTCTTTGTCATAATTTTTGTGGTGGTAAAGGACACTCTTTCTTACTGTAGGGAAATAATGTTGAGATTACCTTTATAGAATTTTGAAAAGAATATGTTGACAGTGGCATATCTTTCTCAAAGTACAACATGAAAAAATACCAAGTCAGTAAGAGACACTTAACCATGTGAAATTTGTTCCAGATTCTTAAATTTTGAAATAACAGAATAAGCGTGCAAAGATCCTGAGGAGAGAGCATGCCGAGATGGTTTGAGGTGTACTGGTGCTTGTGTGAAGGGGGTAGGGGGGACAGGGGAGGTGAATTAGGGGGTGAAGGTGTAGGGACAAGAGAAGGAGACTAGAAGGAGATAAATTAGAGAAGCAACTGGATAGGGAGGAGAACACAGATAATGTAAAGAGTCCCTTTATCTGTAAAATGGAACTAATCATAGTGCCTAAGGTATGGAATTTTTTGACAGCTAAATGAGGTAATCCTCTTTACCTCAAAGATTTTAGCACAAATCTTGGCAAATAACTAGGTATTACTATTATTTTAAATGTTATCTCTCTCTCTATGTATAAGCTACTGCTATGTTTCAATATATATTTATAGATATATTTAATGGAAAAGAATTAAATTCTGGATGCATATTGCTGGATGAGACACTCTTCAGCTTGATTAAATCAAACACTCACCTAGTGACATCAAGATATATTTAGAGAATCATGGGATAAAGATTTGGAAATAAACATTTTTACAAAGCTAATCAGGGTCACTGTATATAACAGGATGTTGAGTAATGAACAATAAGGTAAATTTTATTTTTTTATGAAAAGAAGTTATCAATAACAGTGGTTTACAACAGCTAGGTGATAGTAATCTCAAAATAATTAGATTTGAAATCAAAAGATGAAGATGAAAAATGTTATTAGTAAGATAAAAATATGAATGGTAGAAAGTGCAATGTTTCTCTATTTAAAAAACTATAAAGGTTAATTGGGAGCAAAAACTGAAGAAAAACTTTAATTAGAATTTTAAAATATTCAGAACATTGTTGAGAAACCAGACAGAATTTGAGTCAAATACCTATATCTACTAAAATTCACAAGTAGATTTCTCCCCTTACAAGCTTTGTGAGTATTTCACAATCATTTATAATATGATTGTTTTATGAAGAAAGTTAAAAAATTAAAAAGATAGATACTTGAAAATTTAAAACAGAAAATATTATGTTGAATGGGTTGCAGTTTAGTGAGAAGACACTATAGATATCTACCCATGTAAGATTAGATTACATTAAATGCAAAACATTTAACCAGGATGTTGAGTAATGAACAATGCACATTATAGGTATTATCATGTAAATTTATAAGGTAAATTTTATTTTTTATGATAAGAAGTTATCAATAACAGTGGTTTTACAACAAATAGGTGATAGTAATCTCAAAATAATTAGATTTGAAATCAAAAGATGAAGATAAAAAATGTTCTTAGATAAAAATGTGAATGTTAGAAAGTGCAGTGTTAGAAATAATTAAAATCCCATGTTTTTCCTTTTATATAAATGTTTCCAAACATTGGGCATTCTTAATCTTGAACAAGTGGCAACAAGTTCACATATGGGGAGAAAACACTGTCAGATCTTAGACCTTCCTAGCCAATGTATCTGATGCTAGATTTCAAGCTCTCTAGAAAGCCCATATTCTGCAAAGATAAAGGAAGACAAAGATTAAAAACTAAAATATGGCTTTTAAATGCAAAATTAGTGTCACATTTTTTCCAGGTCGAAAACTACAGTACTTTATTTTCTGATTATTAAATAATATGCATTACTTTGAAATTCTTAAATTCAATCTTACATGAATAACCAAAAATTATATTACTAAAATGATGTACTCTGATTAAAAAAATATACTTTATTGATTTACCTACATAAAACTTGGTGTTATCTCTCTGAAATGTTCTATTATTTAGTAGTTTAGTTACAAATAGATATACCTATTTTCCCCTGAAATTTTATCAGCTTTTTTGCTTTAAATAGAAATTGTCAAAAGAACCAGCTCTTATAATCTTCCAGTAGCCAGATTTTTATTCATTGGTAAATAATTGACAAAAAATGCTTTCTACAGTATAGCTTATTATTTTGTTGTTCTTAAATGTGCTACGAACCTAGAAAATATGATTGCAAAGATAAAAGAACTAACTTGATAGTTTAAATACTATTTATCAAAACAACATACATGTGTTTAGGTTAAAAATGGATTCAAATAAACTGTAACTGGTTCAATAACCACTTTGAATTTATATGTATATTTCAGCTTTCATTGTATCTGATGCTATTTTTCTTTATTTGGATAATTTATTAATTAAATAATAATTGGACCCAATTTTACTATTGAACGTGGAATAAAAGTCTGGGGTCTTATCTTTATCAATTGCTAGTTACATAGCCTCAGTTTCTAAATCATTAAAATTTCAACACACTGATCACCTGACATAAATTCCTGGCTTAGTTTTTAAATTATAAAAAACTGTTTTTATTTTGTTTTCCTTCTAAACCTTTTTAATTGTGAAATGTTTACATAAAGTTAAAAATATGAATACCCTAAAACTTATTGATTCCTGTATTAGTTCATTTCTGTTGCTTATAACAAAATACCTAAACTAAGTAATTTATAATAAAATAAAATTTATTGCTTATAGTTTCAGAGGCTAGGAAGTCCAAAGTCTAGGGAACCCATCTGGTGAGGGTCTTCTTTGGTAGTAACTTTACAGCAATATAGAGGTGTCACTTGGCAAGAAATGGCAGAGCAGAAAGACAGAGATAGCCCCTCACTTGCTCTTCTTTTAAAGCCTGTTGGGCCTTAAAAACTAACGCCACCTTAAGTGACATTACAAGTGGATTAACGTGGCAGCCTAAGACGGCACCGGGAGGAAGTAGGGTGGGAGTGTCTGCAGGAACCTTGCCTTAGCCCTTATTGGCCGCACCCATGAACACTGCATGATTGCAATAGATAGGCATTGAGACAGAACCCTTAAGCTGATTGGAGGATGTAAAAAACCTGCCATTCCCATTTGCCTTTAAAAGCAAGTGTTTGTGTGATAATAAACGGAACTGCTCAACAGAACCTCCACTGCATCTGAGTGTCCTTTGACTGGGGCTGGTTTGGGGCCGGCGGCTGTGCTCACCTCTCTTCATGGCTCTCTTCCCCGTCTCCTTCCAAAGGGGACAGGAGGGAAAGAGGAATCCCGGGCCGTTCGCTCGCCCACAAAAAGGAACGAGGCTAGAGGTGTTCGGGTCATCTGGCGGTGGACCCGACAAAAGCCCTCAGAATGACTTCATCTTTTCTAATCTGAATGCCCTTTATTTCTTCCTCTTGTCTGATTGCTCTGGCTAGTACCTCCAGGACTATGTTAAATAGAAGTAGTGAGAATGGGTGTACTTGTCTCGTTCCTATTCTTAAGGGAAAATTCTTCAGTTTTTCCCCATGCAGGATGATGTTGGTTTTGGGCTTTTCATAGATGGCTTTTACTGTTTTGAGATTTTTTCCTTCTATACCTAATTTGTTGAGAGTATCATGAAGGGATGCCGAATTTTGTCAAATGCTTTTTCAGCATCTATTGAGACAATCATATGCTTTTTCTTCTTGATTTTGCTGATGTGATGTATCACATTTATTGACTTGCATATGTTGAACCATACTTGCATTTCTGAGATGAACCTCACTTGATCATGGTGTATAATTTCTATGATGTATTTCTGTATTCTTATTGGTAGTATTTTATCGATGATTTTTTGTCTATGTTCGTCAGAGATATTGCTCTGTAGCTTTCTCCTTTTATTGTATCTTTGTCTGGTTTTGGTATCAAGGTGATGCTAGCCTCATCGAATGAATTTGGGAGAGTGGCCTCTGTCTCACTTTTTTGGAGACAGTTGGTATTTGAAGAGAATTGGTATTAATTCCTCTTTAAAGGTTTGGTAGAATTCAGCAGTAAAGCTGTCCGGTCTTGGGAGATTGCTGATTACTGCTTCAATCTCATTGTTTGTTATTGGTCTGTTCAGGTTTGCTATTTTTTCTTTGTTCAGTCTTGGAAGTTTATATGTGTCCAGAAATTTATCCATTTCCTCCAGGTTTTCATATTTGTTGCCATGTAGTTGCTTATAATAGTCTGTAATGATTCTATGTATTTCTGTGGAATAAGTTGTAATGTCTCCTTTTTCATTTCTGATTTTTGTTATTTGGGTCTTCTGTCTTCTTCTTTTTCTTCTCCTCCTCCCCCTCCTCCCCCCTCCTCCTCCTCCTCCTTTCTTTTTTGTTAACCTAGCTAATAGTTTGTCTATTTTGTTTATCTTCTCAGAAAACCAATTTTTTGTTACATTGACCTTTTATATTATTTTTTTGTCTCTCTATCTGATTTAATTTTGCTGTAATCTTAATTATTTCTTTCAAACTACTGGCTTTGGGATTAGATTGTTCTTGTTTTTCTAGTCTTCTATGTGTAGACTTAGGTTGTTTACTTAAAATCTTTCTTTTTTTTGATGTAAGCATTGATTACTATAAACTCCCCTCTTAACACTGCTTTTGCAGTATCCCACAGGTTTTGACATGAGGTATCTTTATTTTTGTTGTTTTCTAGAATTTTTTGATTTCCTGTTTAATTTCTTCTTTAACCAGCTGATTCAGGAGCCTGCTGTTTAATTTCCATGTATTTGTGTAGGGTCCTGAGTTTTGCTTGTTACTAATTTTTAGTTTTAATCCATTGTAGTCTGAAAATATAGTTAAGATTATTTCAATTTTTTTAAAGTTACTGAGACTTTATTTGTGACCTAACATATGGTTTATCTTGAAGAATATTTCATGTGCTGATGAGAAGAATGTATATTGTGTAGTTGTTGGATGAAATTTTCTGTAGATAATGGCAAGGTCCAATTGGTCTAAAGTGTAGTTTAAATCCTGTGTTTGCAAATGACATGATCATGTCTATAGAAATACCAAAAGACTCTATCAAAAAACTCTTACAGCTGGTTAATAATTTCAACAATGTTGCAGGATACAAAATCAACATGCAAAAATCAGTTGTGTTTATGTTCTCCAATAATGAGCTAACAGAAGAGAAATCAAGAAAGTAAGCCCATTCACAATAGTCGCCCCCAAAATAAAATACCTAGGAATCAATTTAACAAAGGAGGTAAAATATTTCAACAATGAGATCTACAAACCACTATTGAAAGAAACTAAAGAAGACACAAAAAAATAGAAAGGCATTCCATGTTCTTGGATTGGAAGAACTAACATCATTAAAATGTCCATACTATCTGAAGAGGTCTAGAGATTTAATGCAATCCCCATCAAAATACCAATGCCATTTTTCACAGAAATAGAAAAAACAATCTTAATGTTCATATGATTCAATAAAAGACCCCAAATATCCAAAGCAATCCTAAGAAAAGAAATAATAAAGCTAGAGGCATAACACTACCTGACTTCAAATTATATTACAAAGCAATAGTAACCAAAACAGCAGTGTACAGCATAAAAATAGACACTCAGACTAGTGGAACATAATAGAAAATCCAGAGGTCAAACCACAGACGTACAGCTAATTGGTATTTGACAAAGGCAACAAAAACATATATTGGGGAAAAGACTGCCTCTTTAATAAGTGGTGCTGGGAAAATTGGATATCCATATGCAGGAGAATGAAACTAGACCAGCACCTCTCACTATGCACCAAAATCAACTCAAAATCGATTAAAGACTTAAATATAAGACCTGAAACTGTAAAACTACTAAGGGAAAAAATAAGAGAAGCACTTCAGGAACTAGTACTGTGCACAGAATTTATGAACAAGAACCCAAAGTACAAGTAACAAAAGGTAAAATAAATAAATGGGACTGTATCAAACTAAAAAGCCTCAACACAGCAAAGAAAATACTGAGTCAAACAACAGACGACAGTGTGGGAGAAAATATTTGCAAACTATACATCCAACAAGGGATTAACTTCCAGAATATACAAGGAACTCAAGCAATTACATGATAATAAAACAAATAACCCAATTAAAAAATAGGCAAAGGAGCTGAACAGACATACAAATATGTCAAAGAAAGATATACAAATGGCTAAGAGGCACTTAAAAAATGGTCAACATCACTAATCATTAGGGAAATGCAAATTAAAACCATACTGTGACATCACCTCCCCCCAGTATGACTGGCTATAAAAAAGATAGAGATCATCGAATACTGGCAAGGTTGGGTAGAGAAGGGAACACTACTATACTGTTGATGGGACTGTAAATTAGTACAACCACTATGGAAAACAGAATGAGGTTTCTTAAACAACTACAGATAGATCTACCATACAGTCCAGCAATTTCACTTCTTGGTATATACCCAAAGGAATGGAAATCATCATGCTGAAGGGATATTGCATTCCAATGTACATCACAGCTTTATTTACAATAGTCAAGATATTCAACCACTCTAAATGTCCATTGACACCTGACTGGATAAGGAAAATGTGGTATATATACACCATAGAATACTACTTTGCTATAAAAAAGAATGAAATTCTGCCATTTGCAGCAGCATGCATGAACTTGGAGAAAATCATGTTGAGTGAAATAAGCCAGGCACAGAGGGAATACTGCATGTCCTCACTCATGAGTGGGAGCTTACGTGAGAAAGAAGGAAGGAAAGAAAGACCACAGTGGTGTGTCAGACTTGATGAGGAAGAGAGAGCATGCATAGGGTTGTGCAGTGGGGTGGAAGAGGAGGGAGGGGGAAGAAGGTTAGGGATTAATTGGGTGGGGGCCAGGGGAATAATCACAATTTGTGACTGGGCATGCCGATGCTATTGATCTGGCTATCTCGGGTACAGTGGTGATGGCCAGTTTTGTACTCCGT
This sequence comes from Galeopterus variegatus, assembly GCF_000696425.1. Lineage (NCBI taxonomy): Eukaryota > Metazoa > Chordata > Mammalia > Dermoptera > Cynocephalidae > Galeopterus > Galeopterus variegatus. The sequence goes on from NW_007727518.1 coordinate 195,255, forward strand.
GAATATGCATAACCAATAAAATAGATAAATAAACAAAGCCCTCAGAACCATGCCCCTGACCACCATTTTTAATCCATTCACTACTGCATGGTCCTACAATCTAATCACCTCTTCAAGGCCCCACCTTTCAATTACCATAGTAGGATTTCCCACCCGAAGCTTAATTACCAAGGAGTGCGAATTATGCTTTTAGTGTATGAACTCTGGGGGACACAATTCAATCAATCTGCAGCAATTCCATTCTTAAGTAATATTATATACATACAAGTTCGTGGGTATTGATAACAGTGCTATTTGTAATTGTCCCAAACTGCAAGTATTCATATGCCAGTCAACAGTAGAACAGATAAAGGTATTGATGCAAAGTTCTTTAGTGGAATTCTACACAGTAAGAGTAATCAAACCAGAGATCTTTAGCATATTTATAAATCTGTAGCAATATTTTAATGTCAGTTTCCTCATCTATAAAAGAAGTAATAATGTTACCCCAATACAATAATTTATCAGACTTTTAAAAAATTATGAAGCACTCGATAAGACAAATGCAAAGTTATATAATTCCCAGTTAAATTCATATGTTGAAAAAGACTACATGCCCAGGTTGAGTCCATTAAAAGTCCCATTATAAAGATTTTAGACCTATTTTCAAGACCTAGAATGACTTAAAAATCCTATGATTATACAAAAGTAAATAGGGACTTCTTGTTTGCAGTCAGAAAAAATTAAAATTGTTGATTTCACAAACCTACTTTCAGTCCTTCTTGTCTTTGTTCAAGTGTTGCCTATGCCTGGGATGCTCTAACATCTGTCTGATTCTGCTCAAATTCTACCTTTTTTCTTTATTTATTGAAAACATTCACTTCACTTCCCTTTTCCTGTAGAATAAACCCCCATTATATATGTTATGTATTTTTGCCAATCCTTTAAAATTTTATATAATTGAGTTCATAAAGAATATATACTTTTTTATGTGTTTAAATTATTAAATGCCAAATGTCTTTTTTTTATTTAATAGAATATTTCAAGATCTATCCACAGTGATACATATAAATCTAAGTTCAATATATTATTTTGACTAAATTATGATTTATTAATCTATTTTTCGATTATGGGCCTTTGTGTTGTCTTTATTTTGGTATATTAAACAACTCTGCATTGTGCTAAGTTGTATTTGAGTCCTGATGACACATTTTAGAGGATTTCCACCTAAGAGCAGCATCACTCAGTCATTAGTTATGTACATTTCAAGTATATTGGTTGATACAAATTATTCTTTGAAGTGGAGATTTCAATTTACTTTTTACAATTTGATTAAGGAAGTTGCTCCTTCTTATTCTAGCAGATATTTTGTATTAAAAGAATTTTAACTTTTGCATATAAATGTGTCTTCTTTGATGGTTGTTTATCTTCACAGTAACCTATTATTTGGGATAATTTAATTTTTTATTTAATATTTTCTAAATATACATATATAGCTCATTTTAACTTTCCAATGTTGTTGACATAAAGTTTGCTATTCTTTCAACAGGTATGTATGTAATGACTACCATATACTGGACAGTGTACAGAAGCAACGGGCACTATACACAACCCTGTTTGCAACATTCCCTCAGGTTTTTTTGGCTGGCTCTTTACTTGACCTCAGGAAGTTTCTTCACATTCATGTGCTGATCAGAGTATTCGGCAAAGTAGTTTATCAGAAAACTAGAAACTATAGTTATACACAATAAAATGGGATTAATCTCACAAATATGTTGAATGAGGAAAACCATACAGAAAATAATACATGTGGTAAGGCCCAAGAATATTAATTTTTGAATCAGATCTAAGAAATATTTGCTCTTAAATCATAATATTGTTTACATAGGAGTATTAGTGAATAGAAGTGGCACAATGAGGACTTCTGGGTTGGAAGATATATTCTATTTATTAACCAGTGTAATAGTTACATAGGTGTGCTTATTTTGTGATAATTCATTGATCTATACACTTATGGTTTATGAAATATTCCTTATTTGTGACATATTTTACAAAACAAGTCAATAAACCAACAGAAACATTGGAACATAAAGTTGAGAACACCTATGATAAATAGAAAAAAATGGATGAAATAGAAAATAAGAGAGGAAAGAAATGAAGGAATCAATACACAGGGTAAAAAAAAATAAGATTATTTTATATTCTAGAGAAAGAGAGAAAAACTTGAAGTGATAAAATTGTCAAAGAAGTTACAAAAAGGTAATTTTCTGTATCTGAATGAAATAAGTCTTCAAATTAGAAGAGTCAACCCAGAGTCTTGTGCAATGAATGCATATTTTGTGAAATTGAAACGACCACAAAAACTTTTAGAGAACGCCTAGAAGCTTCTTTAAAGAAATTAAAAGTACTAAATATAAGCCTGCAAAAACACTAACAATCAAAAATTTTAAACCAAATAAAATGGAATAAGAATAGTATTAATATCTCACCATTAGCACTGGACGTTAGAGAACAGTAAATTAATCCTTTTAAATTTCAGAAAGAAATTTATTTTCTACCTAGAATTCTGTTCCAAATCAATTAATTTTGAGAGAAAAATAAACGCATTTACAGCCATATAACATTTTCTAAGTTTACCTTGCATTCACCTTTACTTAGGTGATTGCAGGATTGTTCCCAATAAAATGAGTGATTAAACCAAGAAAAATATGAAATAAAACTTTAGTTCCAACCTAGAAGAAAATAAAGAGAAGTTCTAAAACCATAGATTAACCAGCCCTTGAAAAGTGATAACAGAATGAGAATTTAGAAAATCCTTAACTTTTGATGAAGGCAATATATAAATAGGGAAAACGGAAATTCACTTTAATTTGATTTGATGCTATGAACTTTCTCTGTTGTATAATAAGGGGGTTCAGAAATGGGGTTGCACTAAAAGGTAGTATGATTATATTTAACTTGGCACTACATTAAAAAATTATATTTACATGGTCAAAATTATGCATGAAGTGTTATTAGTTTTAAGCTTCTGGAATCAATCTATCACAGAATTCTATGTTTACCAGAAGAGGAAATGAAAGTAGAATTACAGTTGATAGAATTTAGGAGATAAAAAATGGTGAGGAGAAGTGCAGAGAATGAGAAAAATGTTAGTATTCTCATCTAACAATGTAGAGAATCTGTGGCTTATGGAAAAAGAAATACTTGAAGTTATTTGCAGTAGCAGAAGTGATTAGAAGAATACAGATACTAGTTATATTAGTCCATTTTGGGGTTGCTATAACAGAATCCCTATAACTGGGTAATTTATAAAGAAAAGAGTTTAATCTGGCTTCCGATTCTGGCACAGCTGCTTCTGGGTGGGCCTCAGGCAGCTTCTATTCATGACAGAGAGTGGCAGGCAGATGGCAGGTACAAGCAGATCACATGGTGAGAGGAAGCAAGAGAGAGAGAAAGGAGGTGCGAGGGTCTTTTAAACAACCAGTTCTTGTGGGAACTAATAGAGGGAGATCTCACTCATTACTTCTCCCTACCCCCACCTCCCCTGCCTGGGAGAGCATTAATCCATTTATGAGGGATTGCGCGCATGACTCAGCTTCCTCTTCCTGGTTGATAGAACCTTACCTTGAGTCCTAATACCTGAAGAACCCCGAGGCAAGGATGCATCTTGTATCCTTGCAGATGACCAGGCACACCATGTCCAGCCTCTGAAGTGGATTATCTGCTGTGAGAGTCCCCATGGCCATTCTGTCACCTCTTTACTTAGCATCTATGCCATAAAGGAACTGCAGGTGGCTTGGAAAAACCTAACTTCAGACTTCATCTGCCTAAAAAGATGGTACAGTGTTAAGGTGACATGCTGGAAGGGTGGCCTGCAATCACTTGCCAGAGTTCTAATGGGAACAGTATTGGTTTCCATTGCTACTGTAGCAAATTACCATAAATACTGTGGCTTAAAAATCCACAAATTTATTATCTTACAGTTCTAGGAGCAGATGTCTGAAATGTGTTTCACATAACCAGAAACAGGATGTGCATCTGGAGGCTGTAATCTGTCTTATTACATTTCCTAATTCCTAGAGGCCACCTGAATTTTTTTTTTAGCTCTTGGCTCCTTCTTCCATCTTCAAAACCAACAGAGTAACATTTGACATCTCTCGTTCTCTGTTGTTTGCATCCATTTACAAAGACCCTTATAATTACATCTAACCCACAAACATAGTCTAAAATAATCTCCCCATTTCCAAATCCTTAATTTAGTCACAATCTAAAAAGCTCCATTTGCTATGTAATGCAACATTTTCAAAGGTTTCAGGGATTAGGACATGGACATCTTTTGGGGGATTGTTTTGCCTACACAGAAGCTGAGCACAAAGGTCCATTCCTCTACATATCCATGGTAACTAACTCCTTTCTGGAAAGCTAGTTGTCTGACAGCCTTTCTTGCCTGCCACCCTCTCTTTACTTCCTTCCCATCATCTCCTCAAACCCATGCGGGGAGCTTTTCCTATATGTCATTTTCTCCCTCTTCCTGCCTTTACCGTTACTAAGCCATTATGATGAACAGGCATAATGTATACTTTATACATTTGGGGAACCCTGCGTTGGCATGCTAAAGAGAGAAGGGAAGAGTGAGACAAGAGGTGAAATAAGTTTAGGAAAAAAAATGTTCAAGAAAATTGTTTGTATATCGAGATGATCTTTTTGGATAATCCTTTTTGACAGGTAAGGAACTGGTAGTTACCGTATTCTTTCTCTTTGCTAGTTTTTCTTTATCAAATCCTCATTTTTCTCTCAAAGGAAAAAGTCAGATACTGAGTGGCAAAAAAAAGAAATGTACAAAAATTTTTCAAAATATTAATGTGTTAGAAGGCATTCTTTTTTATTGAAACATAATTTATTACACATATTTATGGGGTACAGATTTGAGTATCAATATCTGTATACAATATGTGATGATCAAGTCAGGATAATTAGTATATTCATCACTACAAAACATAATCATTCTTTGTGGTCCTTAAGCAAATCTTATCTATTGTATAGGAAACAATGGCACATGTGAAGAACACACAAAAAATATTATTGGTATGAAGTTATCTAATAGAAGTCTCAAAAGAAAAAAGTGATTTAAAAGTGGTTTTCCAGAATTGGAAGAATGGGGAAGGGACCTCCTGTATTATTTTATTCTTTCTATGTGTACATATATTATTTAGATAGAAAACAAAAATTTGAAAGTATTTTCAATAAAATACTGGGTGAGCTTCTGCCCAAGAAATGCACCTAAAAAAAAATGGAGGTTAAAATAAACTCTGTTAGTTACACATATTGCAATAGTCTAAAGGGAATGTTTGTACAAAGTAGAGAATGGTATTTCCCACAGGATGCACCTTAAGGACATAGGTGCCTTTAATCAGAAAAATTTACCACTTCCTCTGAGAAGATTCAGTCCCATGCTGGAGCTCACAGCTTGGCAAGCAGAGTGTGAGCTAGATTTCAGCCCCCATAGGCCATCAGCTGGACACCTTCATCGAGTCTACAACCAGCAAAACCATGTAAGGCATTCTTGCATGGATAATTTAAGTGTCCTATATACTCAGATATTACTGCAAATATGCTGAAAAATGCAATATATGCTACTGGGGCTTCAGCGTTCAGTCTGTTGGTGCTCATATTTGCCATTGTTGAGTTTCAATATAAATGGCTTTATAATTTCATTGGCATTTCTGCTGTTTTTGAAAGTTTCATTGCTGCCCAGACAATAGAAATTCACATTTTTTTATTGCTTCAAAAGTCAGTGGTACCAGGCACAAGGTGGTCAAAGCAGTGCACCTTCATGCAGTCAGAAAGGTGGTTCTGTACCCCACAGGTATGCACAATCAATTATGTTACAATAAAAAATAAAAACAAATATGCAAACAAACAAACAAAAAAGGTGGTTCCTTGTCTGTGAAGTTGAAAATGGTAAAAACTGACTATAAGTCACTTTGCTTTTTATTATGGCTGTGTACTGGAAATTTTAAACATTATCTATGAGAAAATACTCTTTTCTTAAAACAATCATTTGTTATTCAAATTCTAAACACAATTGCTGTAATTAATGTTGAATTTTAATGGCAGTATGGAACACCAAATTAATTTTTAAAATTTTTTAAGCAAATTTTATTATCAATTTATTTAGTATTGCTTCATACTTTATTTTGTTTTTATGTTTATTTTCACTTGTTACCCATCAAGAAGCAGTGAATTCTGTGTGAGGCTTAATTTGGGAAGCTCTTAGTTACACGTACATCAGATCCCTGACACACAGATTCAGCTACCTGTATTCATTTCCAGAGTATGTTTGTAACCATTTGAGATCATTCCTGGTTGACTCTGACAGTCTGTATCTCAAACTCTTGTGGTACTACATATCCCTTAATTTAATTAGCAGTTTTGAAATAAGAAAAAAAAATGATAGCACAGTGATTTTCAAGACAAAAAAACTGAACTTAGTTCAGTTTTATCACATAACACAATCACTCAGAGATTTTATTTATATTTAAAACAATGATACAGTCCAAACTTTATAATGTGTTATTTTTGTTTGAAATGCACAAATTTTAATTTATAGGAAAACTCTTTTACTGAACTTTGAATATAAATTTCAAAAGTAAAATGTCTTCTCCTTAAATTGCTTTTTTTCATATATTCCTATTTGTTTTTTTTTTTTTTTTTTCTTTCACTGCTTGTACTTTCAGGCTCATATTCATAAAGTCTGTGCCCAGACCTAGTTGCTGGAGGGTTTCACCTATAATTTCCCTTAGTAATGTTACAGTTTCAGGTCTTATACTTAAGTCCTTAGTCCATTCTGAGTTTATTTTAGTGTATGGTGAGAGATGTATATCTAGTTTCATTCTGCATATGGATATCCAGTTTTCCCAGCACCACTTCTTGAAGAGGCAGTCTTTTACCCAGTGTAGATTTTTGTTGCCTTTGTCCAATATCCGATGGCTATAAGTCTGAGGGGTGATTTCTAGGTTCTCAATTCTATTCCACTGGTCTGAATGTCTATTTTTATACCAGTACCATGCTGTTTTGGTTACAATAGCTCTGTAGTACAATTTGAAGTCAGGTAGTGTTATGTCTCTGGCTTTATAGCTTCTGCACAGCAAAGGAAATAATCAACAGAGTGAAATGGCAAACTACAGAATGGGAGAAAATTTTTGCTAACTATGCATCCAACAAGGGTGTTGGGAAAATGGAACACCCCTCGCCTCAGAGCTGGTTCAGGGTGGTTCTGTAAACATTGTGTGTGGGTGGAGTAAGTGTGCCTGTAAGGTGGTGCCACTTTGGCTGGTGTTTACTGCCTCAGGTGCCCGCCCTGCTTGGCCATGTTTTTCCAGACCTGCAGCTTTCAAGGACCATGTGGCCAGTTGCCTAGCTTATAGACCTGTGTGAAGGGTCTGGTGACCCAGCCTGGCATGTGAAGCATTTGAGACCCAGTCTGTGAATGGGCTTGAGGGGTCTGGGAGCTCCAGACCCAGCCGTAGTTCAACCATCGGCCTAGTTGGTGCAGGATTACCGGCAGGTAAGAGAGCCGTGACAACTAGTGTGGTCACCTAGCTTTACAATTGACATCAGGAACAAGATTAAAAGCTAGACAATTGGCTCTGTGAGTAGGATTTGCAACATCAGCCTTTGCCTTGCAGTAGCCTTTGTTGTAGCCAGACAAAGGGATTAATATCCTTAATATACAAGGAATTCAAGCAATTATACAGTAAAAAAACAAGTAACCCAATAAAAAAAAAAATGGGCAAAGGAGCTGAATAGACATTTTTAAAAGGAAGACATACAAATGGCCAACAGGTACATGAAAAAATGCTCAACATCACTAGTCATCAGGGAGATGTAAATTAAAAATACATTGAGATACCACCTCACCCCAGTAGATTGGCTATAATCAAAAAGACGTGAATAACAAATGCTGGCATGGGTGTGGAGAGAAAGCAACATTCTTACACTGTTGGTGGGACTGTAAATTAGTACAACCACTATGGAAAACAGTATGGAGTTTTCTCAAACAACTACAGATAGATCTTCCATACTATCCAACAATCCTACTTCTGGGTATACACCCAGAGGAATGAAATCATCATGTCAAAGGGATACCTGCACTCTGATGTTCATTGCAGCTCTGTGTACAATAGCCAAGACATGGAACCAACATAAATGTCCTTCTATGGTTGATTGGATAAGGAAACTTGTATATATACACCATGGAATACTACTCTGCCATAAAAAAGAATGAAATTCTCCCATTTGCAACAACATGGATGAACCTGGAGAAACTTTTGTTGAGTGAAATAAGCAAAGCACAGAGGGATAAATACCACATGTACTCACACATATGTGGGAGCAAAGAGAGAACGAAGGAAAGAAAGAAAGACCATGGTAGTGCATTGGTCTTGCAGAGAGAGAACATTCCTTGGGCTACAAAGTGGAGTGGGGGGGAAAGGGGAAGGGGGATGGGGGTTGGGGATAATTGGGTGAGGGACACGAGGTACAAATGCAATTTGTGGTAGTAGGTATGCTGCCAGTATGAATCTGGCCCTCACATCATGGGCATGAGGGGTGCCAACCAGCTTTGTATCTCATGAATATTCATAACCAGTAAAAATATTAAAAAATAAATAAATAACTCTTTTTGCTCTCATTGCCAAATAAATAAATAAAATTGCTTTTTTTGAAAATAAAGAATGAATCAAGAGAAAAATTATTATTACTCCTTATTCCATGGTTATTTTTAAAGATAATTTTGTCATAGAAAGGGAGAGAAAATCAAAAAATTTTCCACACGTGTGAAATATACTAGGCATGCCACTGATAAAAGGACAAACCAGTTTCCCACTTGGCAATGTTAGAAAGAAATAAGTATTGATATGTTATGGAGATTTTAATGGAGATAATTTTTGAATACAATATTGATGTTTTTATCTTTATATATAATCTACTTATATAAGTATTTACTTTTAATGTGTAATGGCAGGTGCACAAATCTTTGCCTACACGGTGGTCATTAAAGCCAGAAAGAAGACCGGTACATCTGGCAGGCTATTAGGCTCAGCTTATACAGTTCCATGTGTAAGAAAGAATCAGTGACCTTCTGAGAAAGAGCTGATTAAAAGAAAAGGAAGATGGGGTGTGTTAGTTGGGATCAGGGTGAGTTGGTAGGGAAGAATAATTTGGATTCAATATTATTAGTGCCTATTATTCAGATTATTTGCTGGCTTAATTTAATAAACTGACAACTGTGTGCTATAGCAAGGAGATCATTGTAATAATACCTACACAAACTAAAGCACTTATGGGATGAACTAAAGTACTCTTTTACAATTTCACAGGATGTTATAAACAAAACAATTAGTATCCAGGATGCCTGTTTGGTAGAGCTGTCAGTTGCACCAATGGCAGTGAGAAGCAAGGCAGCAGGCAGGCTGACATCACCACGGCCTTTCCAATGATTTGGCACTGAACACTGGAGCTCTTGACCTGTGTCTTTTGCCCTGGCAATCGACCTTCCCAGCCTATATGTCTGTAACAGCTTTTTTTTTTTTTGTCTTTTTTCGTGTCCGGCAACAGATCGCAACCCTCAGTGTGGTGCCCGTACCGGACTGGGACCGGCAACGGGATCGCAACCCTCGGTGCTGCGCCCGCACTTCGCTCAGCCAGCGAGCGGGAACCGGTCTGTATGTGGGATCCGAACCCTCGGCGGGAGCGCCACCGTGCTCCCAAGCGGCGCACTGTAGCAGTGTGCCACCGGGCCGGCCCCTGCAACAGCTTTATCAGTCATAATAATACCTTAACATTAGCAGGACCACAGATTTCATTTCGATGAACCACAGAGGAAAGAAAGTAAAAATCCAGTTGTTATGGTCTAGACTACTTACTAGCTCTCTGCATTCAGGTATAACTCCTCCAGATAACTAAGAAGTTAGGGAGAAATGAGAATACCCAGGTGAAGATGGGGATGGGGAAAATTAAATAATATATGAGTCCTTATATTGTTTTCAGTGTACTTACAGTGATAGGAAATGGGTTAAGCTAGTTGTGTTTCTTTTGGTTATTTTAATCCTGAGGTAATATCCCCTCATACATAATAATTACTGTATTACTTAAGGCAATTAATAGATGAGAAATAATGCCTTAGCACTGTCTACTCTGTGAGATTTATTCCAGCAGTTCTATTTATCCTTACCGCAATTTTTTTTCTATTGATAAATTCTTAATTGTGTAATTGATAAATTTGAAAGGAGGATTTAAGTATTGCTTAAAAGTTATGAAAGTATAACTGTTCTAAGCTACTTTCAATCAAAGTGAGTTCCTTAAGACTCCAGTATTCAACTTCCTTTTTTTTCTTGGAAAGAAATGAAAACTGACAAGGTTTCATACCCTACGGTATTGCACTTTTAAAAAGCAAGTAAAAATAGTGCTTTATGCAGGACAGCTGAGGCTGGAAGTATTGCAGATCTCTCTGCAAGAAGAAAATAATCATAAATTGTTCAGAAGGTTAATTTAAGTAAGTTTCAGCAGAGGCCATATGTAATCTTCCTAATTTTCAAGAAGGATACACACAGTAAAGTTTCAGAAAAACAAGACGAGTTTATTCCAAAATTCATTATAAAAATGCATCTTCCTTTTTGGTCAAACACACTAAAAACATATATTCTCATTATTAATATGTTATTTTATATTAATATAATATTCTTCTTGGGTATCTTTTGCTGATAGCTCGATTTTATAATGTTCCTACACTTATAGTTTAGGTTTCTTACACCTCTATTTAACATTTTGATTAAAAAGATATAGAGTGTAGACAGAAAATGTGCACAAAGTTTGGATCCTGATTTCCAGGTTGCAACATTAAGTTTAACTCTGATCTTTTACAGGAGTTTTGTAACATTATCTTTGTCTTGTTCTCAGTGCAAACTTCATGCTTGGCATCTTTTTGCTGCAGTCTGTCTCTTTATGTTTTGGACCTATATTTATCAGGACAAATTAATTTATGCTGTAGTAAAAAAGACAACCAAAATATAAATGGCTCAATACAAAAATTTGTTCTAGCACATACAATAGGGTCCACTTTGGGTCAGCTAATGCTCAGGTCCAGAGTCACTCAGATCCTTAGAAAGTCAGAAGTTCCAGTCTTGTAGGCATGTGGTTATGGAACAGGTAGCTTCCTCTGTCACTGAGAGGTGGAAAGACAAACCTGGAGAATCACCTACAGCTTTTTCAGTGTCTTAGTTAGGAAATGTCATATCCCTCCCACTCATATTTCATTGGCCAAAACTAGCCATGTGTCCTCGATCTTCCTGCCAGGAAGGTTGAGAGAGGTAAGGGAAGAAATGGAAAATTTGGTGAACATCACTATCTTCTTCCCAGTACTCTTTTTTATTCTTGCCAGCAACTGAATTTCTATCTCTGAAAACCAGCACACTGACTTGGAAACTGGGCTCTCATCCCCCTACTTTAGGACTTAGCCATTAAGCCTCTGGCTAGCTGGGGATATGGTTAATAGCCCCACAAGATCTTTTTCCCCCCTTCCTCATGAGGCCAACCTCCTGGCATAATCATAGCTTCCTTTATGTGCTATGCAAGAAAGAGTAGGGGATAGCTTAAAATTGCCCCCTAGAAGATGTGGAATGGCTCAAACAGTAAGAGCTTAGCTTAAATTAAGGAATACTGTGCTTATGGCCAAATATGGATTCCTTCTATTATTTTCCATTTCAAGACATGACCAAAAAAGTCCTCTTTTAACAAAGAGGGTAATAACGACTGAATATACCTTGCCTGAAACACCAGTAACAGCAACAACAATAGTAGCAAAAGAATATAGAAAAAAATGAAATAATGTCTTCAAAACACCAGACATTAGGAAATGAAGGAAAAGGGAGATGGGAAACAAATAAAGTAAGCCCTATGGGAAACAAAATAAGCCCTCCGATTGTCCAACTTACTGCCTTGAAAGAGTTTCCAGGCCACAGTGCAGGGGGCAAAATCTGAAGTGGAGTCTAGCACATTTCCTAAATTGAGGGGACAGAGCTGAGAGTCTGGAGAGAGCAAGGCAGATAAAATTCACAGGAAGAGTGACAGAGAGGAGACAGCATCACAGAGAGAGTATCCAGGAGACTTGTAGAGGGTCCTCCAAATGTATTAAGTAAAGTACTAATCAACACATACATGTGAAGAAAGTACTTGAAGGCAGGGAAGTAACCATCCAATTTTTAAAAAAAGGATAACAATAACTAACGTTTAAACAAGGTCAAGGACAGTTTCTTTTCCTACCAGCTAAAATGGAAAAAAAATATGATTTATGGGACATTAAACAGAGTATCTGGGATGGTCCCGATTCAGTAGTGAAAAATAATAAGCCATAGACTGAGCAATGCTCCAGACCCACAAAGCAAGTCATAAGGGTAAAACCCAAAAGAAGAAACCATGCCAAAATAACTTCACTGCACCCCAGAACAAAGCTCAAGAAGAATTTTAAGAATACAAAATTATCCAGCATAAAACAAGGTAAAATTGACAATGTCAGGAATACTTCAAAATTTACCAGGCAAGCAAAGTGGCAAGGAAAAATAACAAAAAATAAGTAGAAAAATCAATTAATCAAGACCCAGAACTAACACAGATGTTTGAACTGTCAGGAAAAATCATTAGAACAGTTATTAAAATAATAATAAAAACTAGAAATATGAAAGATATTTTTAAAAGATAAAAATCAAACTTCTAAAGGTGAAAGTTATGATATCTGAAGTAAAAGCATATTGAATGGGCTAATGGCATATTAGGTGTTGTAATATAAAATATTAATGATGGTGAGGACATAGCAATAACTATTTAAAATGAAACAGAGAGAAAAAAGTTTTAAAGAAATGAAAAGGGAATCAGTAACTTCTGGGTCAACTTCAAGCAGCCTACTATATGGGTCATTGCAGATGCTAAATGGAGAAAGTACAGAAAAAAGAAAAAATGTGAATAATTAATGGCTATTATTTTCTAAACAATGGAAATTATGGGCCCATATAATTCAAAGACCTCAATAAGCCAAGAGCATTAAAACATAGAAAGAAAACTATTTTGATTATGTCTTTTGATTATACTCATTTTCAGCAATTTGATTATGTCAAATTGTAAGTATTATGTAAGTGTTTCCATTAATAAAAGGTAATAAAAAGAAAACTTTAAAGCAGCTGGAGAATAAAGACGTTATATAAAAAGAAACTAAGATGTAGATGAGAGAATATTTTTCATCAAAAACAATGCAAGCAAGGAAGCAATAATGAAGTATCTTTCAAATAGTGAAAACAGGTTGGGAGTGGGAGATGTACTTTTATAAAGATACAGCCTTTATTGTGGAACTGTTGCCAAAGTGACTATACTGTTGGTAAATGATTCTGTGCATTTATCAAAACCCATAGAACTGTATGTTGCAAAGAGCAATTTTTAGTATATGTAAACAGTAACAAAAACAACTGTAAAAATAAACCAATGTAGGGGGAAAGATGGAATGCAGACTGTGACGAGTGTGTCTAACAGTATTACAAATGAATCACACAGCAACACTGAAGTGAATGGAGAAGAAAATAGGTGACCAAGTGACATTAGAAAACTGTTTTCACTACATACTATAAGGCTAAATATCAAAACAAAACAAAGCAAATAAAAAAGTATTGCATAAAAACACTGTATTCTAGTTGTATTTTTCTGCACTTAGCATATAAAGTTTGGCTTATATGAAGTACCCGATAAACAGTCATTAATATTCTCTATTTGGGCCCTTCTGATCGTATATTTCACAAAAATTGCTGAAAAATCTTCCCAAATTTGAAGGATATTTGGGGCTTTGGTAAGACAAATTGTAGATGATGAGATAAGCTATAATCAAAATTATTTTTGAAGAATCCTAGGAAGAACCCTAATTAAGCATTAGGTGCCATGATTACAGTGTGATCTAGTGAACGGTAGTTAAGATAAGAGTAGAGACAAGATCGTTGGTAGTGAAGAGGTCCAGTAATTGATAGGTTGAGCTATCAGAAGGATGGGTGTAATCACAGAATTATGGCATGATATATCGTTACAAAAATAAGCAAATGTAAAAATACGTGTAACCATTAATTGAACAGCTTCGATAAGTTTTGTTAGTCTTGAGATTTAGTTTCTAATATTGTCTCTTGGGAAGGAGTGGTCAGAGTAAGTATGGCTCTGACAGGTGTCAAGTTATATCTCACTGTGGTTTTCATTTGCATTTCTATGATGATTAGTGATGCTGAGCACATTTTCATATACCTGTTGGCCATTTGTATGTCTTCATCAGAGAAATGCTACTCAGGTCCTTCACCCAGTTTTTAGTCAAGTTATTGTATTTTTGCTATTGTGTTGTATACATTTCTAACATATTTTGGATGTTACCCATTATCAGATATGTGGTTTGACAATATTTTCTCCTATTCCATAGGTTGTCCTTTTACTCCATTGATTGTCTCCTTTGCTGTGCAGCTTTTTACTTTGATGCAATCCAACTTGCTTATTGTTGCTTTTGTTGCCTATGCTTTTGGTGTCATATCTAGTAGGGCAATTATCAAAAAGACAAAAATAAGTGTTAGGAAGGATGTGGAGAAAGTGAAACCCTTATACACTGTTGGCAGAAATATAAATTGATACAACCATTATGGAAAGCAGATTGGGGAGTCCTCAAAAAATTAAAAATAAAACAACCATATGCTCCACCAATCCCATTTCTGGGTATTTATCCAGAGGAAATCAAATCTGGATCTTGAAGAGATATTTGCACTCCCATTTTTATTGTAGCATTATTCACAATAGCCAAAATATGTAAACAACTTAAATGTCCTTCAGTGAATGAATGGATAGAGAAAATGTGATACACACACACACACATATACATACACACAGACACACACATGCAACACAATGAAATATTACTCTGCCGTAAAAAAAAAAGGTTTTCCCTTTTGCAACAACATGTGTAAACCTGGAGAACATTACACTAAGTGAAATAAGCCTGACATCAAATGACAAATCTTGCATGATGTCACTTATATGTGTAACCTAAAATAGTCAAACTTCTAGAAGCACAGAGTAGAATGGTGTTTGCTGGGAATGGGGGAAGGGGATAGAAAGGAAGAAATGGGGAAATGTTGGTCAAACAGTACAAAGTTTCAGGCATGCAAGAGAAATTACTTCTGGAAATCGAATGTAAATCATGGTGACTAGAGTTAACCATACTGTACTGTACACTTTAAATTTGCTAAGAAAGTAGATCTTAAATGGTCTCACCACAAAAAGAGAAAGAAAAAAAAAGAGAAAGAAGCAAAAGAAAGAAAGAATTATATAAGATGATGGCTATGTTAATTAGCTTCATTGTAGTGATCATTTCACTATAGTGATATAGTAATATATAATTACTATTTGTCAATTATACCTCAACAAAAGTGAAAAAAAAAAGAGAATAAATATGGTTATAGTGAGAGGAGGGAACTGAGTGTTATTAAAGCCTAAGGAAGGAGCAAAAAGAACAAACAATTGGAAAATATGGAAAAAGTTGAAGTTACCAAAACTGTCTTTGTTCACATAAAAGATATAAACGTACAGTTATCTATTTGCAGATAATCATAATATCACTTTGAATAGGCCTTATGTTGTCAGTATTGAATAATTCTACAGAAAACTACTTTTATGAGGAACTTCTTAGCAAGGCAAAATATTCAAATCCTGTTGACAAGAAAAAAGCAAAAATTATATTTATTTAAATAACATAAAATCTGGTTCCAAGGAGCGTTTAACTCTGCTGGAAGTGGGATTTACCTGAACAGATGCTCTGGTACTTTTATTTGAAGTAGCAAATGAAGCTGCATGTATTTGCAGAATTAGCACACATAAAAGATGAAAATTGAACGCTGTACCCATTTTCACTGTTATGGGGATTGTGCTGTGAGACACCCCAGATGTTACTCTTTGGCAAACAGTTGTTATTTTTTGTTTTGGGGCTCAGAGATTATTTTATGATTTTGGGTATGTACCAAACATACTCTCCAAGCGTCTGGCCTAATTTAGTCAAGCAGATAATATAAACGGACTTCCTTACTAACAAAGTTATGTGTAAAATGACAGTTCACATGGTTTGGGAATCCATTATAAATAACACTGCCTTTCCCATGCAGGGTGATGGACTTCACTGTTTAATGAATGATGGCTGTTTGTTGAACAGAAGGCTCCATGTTCGACACAGAGACAAATTTCTTAATTTATACTGTATGTTACAACTTCCTTTGGGCTCTGCTCGCTTTCATTGTAGTATAAGATTTTAATAGATACTGAAAGTAGGCTGCTTTTTATCCAACAACATTACTCGGCTAGTTTTGTTTCTCTGTAAGTGTTTTCAATGTCACATTTCTTTTTTTAAATTTAGTTTATATTTTTGATAATATTTTGATATTATTTAGAGTATTTTAATATTTACTCAACATTCAAAGTATTTATTGAATCTTGGCAATAAACCAGGTAGGTGCCATGAGTACATTTGTGTTTCATCATTCTCCCATTTTGGTTGAATGTCCAAAATTGATTCCATCTAGCCAAAATGCATTACACGTAGAAACTTTCTTGCCTTCACTAGTGTCCTCAGTAGATGAGGCCTCACTCTTCATTCCAAGAACTTTAAAAGTCCTCCGAGCTACTGGATGGATGTTTCTTCACATGGGTTACATGGGGGTAAATTCTCCAGTTAATAGCCACATAAAAAGCAAGAAGCCGTGCTTATCTTTTTCAGTAAAAAATAAAAAAACAAAAACAAAAAAAACATACCCCCCTGCAAAATATCCACTACTGGAACTACCACTTAATTAATATCATGCTAGTATGTTTTAATCTATCATGATCCATCTATTTTTCCAGAGGTCATGCAGGCAAAACGAGCAGGGATATGTTGGGTACCACCGCATAGTATTCAAGGTTTTAAATGTGGCTCTAATCTCTGCAATGCCACCCTACACGTCGTGTAGCTTTTCTTGGCTGGATAGAGAAAGCAGTTTCAGGGGTTCTATTCACCTATTCCTAGTGCCTCTTTTTCCACAAGTCAGGAAACCACAGCGAAGGTTCTATTAACTTTAGTAGAACTTTTAGAATTGGTATATCCTTAACAACTCTGTACTCAGAATGCACGTAAATAAGCATAAGTTGGAGCTAGATTCATTGGACTCTCTGTGAGACAAATTCTGGCAACAGTACATTTGTCAACTTTACTTCATAGTTTGCCAACCTAACCTGGGGTCATGATAGTGTTTCATATTATCTAGCATTGGATTCAGCTCTCATATTATATGCAAAGGCGTTCAAAAGATCTCGGTGTTCTTTCTTCCTTGGAATATAGTTAGTCTGACAAATGGTAGCAGGTGCATTTGGAGAGGGGTTTGGAGAATGTTTGCTTGTGTGGTATTATTGGGTTCTTTTTCAAGAGAATCAACCTCCATTTCAATTAGTGGCTTCGACTCAGAACTGGCCTGGAGTTGAAAGCTGGATGAAACTTCCATTCACTAGTTTTTGTTTTTTTTACTGGTTCTGCGATTAAAGTTATCCATTGTTGGCCGTCTAACTATCTTCTACCATGTTTATTAATGGATTCCTAGTTTTCATTTCAACCTTACTATTTATGATAGTAGTTATGTCCACCTAATCTCTGACATGTAAGTGTCTTTACTTTTCTGATTCAGAATTCTATAACTCACATTGAGCTAGTGAGGTCAGTTCCAAGGCATCATCTCATGCTATCAATAGAATGCAGCCACCACAGAGCTTCTCAAATATGCTTCCACGTTAGTTCATTCCTTATTGATTTAATAAAGGGAGTATACACTGAGCCCTCCTGGTGAATACGGCTAGCTGGTAGATTCTTTTATCTCAAATAAAAAAGCAATTTTAACATGCTCACCACACCGAGCCTTTTGATACCTTCACAGTACAGAAGGGATTATCATTTACCACAAACAAGATAAAACTTGTTGCCATATACTGATGAGTGATCCACTTCTAGAACTCCATCACAGAGTCTACTTTAGAAAAGAATTTCCTTTATCAATTTGTTTAGTTTGAGTTTTCCTGAAAGAAAAACCTGAGATAAGGATGTGAGTGGAGTTTAAATTATTCCGGAGATGACTCTAGAAAGTTGGAGGGAGGGAGTAGGGAGAATAGGCAGAGAAGCAGCTAAATCCTGAAAGTGCATTATTGAAGGACTGCCATGAGCAGTGGGGAACTATTTCACCCAGCTCCCTGAGGGGCGTTCAGAACATCATCCGGAAGTGTCTGCCTGGAGGAAGGGAAGCTGGATATTTATAGCCACTGCTCCCTTTGCCTTTAGGTAGAGCTTTTCTTGGAGGGGGTGCTACTTCTTTGTCTTCTGGTCTGTACTTACATGTTGAATGAAGCATCAAAGAAACACTGGGGGAGAAAACAAAAATATGTTCGTGGTCTGCACTTTGAGACCAAATTCTCAAGGCAAGTGAGTCTGAGTTTGTGAGCAACTGGCCACTGTACATGCGGCTGAAATAAAAAGTGAGTTAGTGTATGTGAGGCTGGACTTTTACTCAAGACTAAAGAAAAAGGTTTTGTTTTTATTTTTTTATATAAGCCAATACACTTTTTTTCCCTTTTTTTATTGAAACATAGTTGATTGTACATATCTGTGGGGTACGGTGTTGAATATCAATACCCATGTGCAATACATGAAGTTCAAATCAGTATAATTATAATCAATTAATGTTGATAAGTATAGTCAACATTATGCAATGTAATCGTTTTTCATGGCCCTTTACCAATTCCTCTCTTGTCCTCTCCTCCTCCCCCTTTCCCACTTCTGGTAACCT
This sequence comes from Galeopterus variegatus, assembly GCF_000696425.1. Lineage (NCBI taxonomy): Eukaryota > Metazoa > Chordata > Mammalia > Dermoptera > Cynocephalidae > Galeopterus > Galeopterus variegatus. The sequence goes on from NW_007727518.1 coordinate 214,154, forward strand.
GAGTTCTAAAGAAAAAGTTTTTAATACAAGAACTCAGAAAATACTGTACTCTTGAGTCCTGAATTTCATCCAACCAAGTTGGAACTGGGGTAACTTCAGCAAAAGGACTGCTAGTGAGAAATATATTCCGATTGGAGATCTAAGACTAACAGTAACATGATGACAAGTGTGGAAAATAGTATGTAAATATTGTATATCCTAAAATAATAAAATAACAAAACTGGGTAATAGGTGGAAGCCAAAGGATATTTAACTATGGCAAGCCAAACTGTAGGAGCCAAAGTGAGGAAAGGGGGAGTTGGGAACATTATAAAGAGCATGAATATAAATATTAACAATAAAAAAAATTAGAAACCCTTTCAATACAAAAAATATATAAAGAAATGAACCACACAGAAAATGAATCAGAATAAATATGAAATAATATGATAAAATTTCAAGCAGTATTTCAGTCCTCTCCATTAGTGTAAATGTGTTTTACTTAAATATTAAAGAAAGATTCTCAGAATGCCTCAGAAAAAGAAAATCCCAAGTTCATTCTGTGTACAGTAGACATATCTAAGAAAAGTGGTTCAAAAAAGTTAAGAATAAACATATATATTTATATGATGTATATATAATCCTAGCTTGCTTCACAAAAAGAACCCTAAAAACCTAAAAGCAAAGACAATGTAATAGCAACAGTCATAACTAGCATCCTGATCTTCTTCCTAAATACAATATTTCACTAAAAGGAACCAGAGATTCTTGGAGAAATGGCTGTTACCAGGCCCAAAACAGAAAAAGAACAGAGTGAGCCTGCAATATCTTGAGAGAGAAAGCCAGAGCATGCTCAAAAATTGAAAAGGGATGTCAAAATTTCAAAGGAATTGTCTTGAAGAGCTCCTACCTGCCAAATGTGTACAAGTAGAATATCAAAAAGAATAAATGATGGTAATGGATTTTTATCACTTACGAAAATAATTCATGAGTTCATAGCAATACTCAAACTAGAACTTGGGAGGAATCTCTTTTCAGAAGAATAGCAGCAATAAATGTGCAGGAATGAGGAATTTTTTTTAAATTACCATTTTATATCCATCGATGTAATAATCGATGCTGGTAAGGACACAGGTAAGGATCATTAACAGATTCTTAAAACTCTACATGAAATGTTTTTGGAGCCAAGTTTATTCACATGGTCTCAACTCTAACCCACAGGTTACATATTAATTAATGTACCTTACCATTTTGGTGCATACCATCTAAACCAAGTAATCTAATTTAGCATTATCAACATGGGACAAACCAACATTGTGTATCTTCTGGTGGACTGTATTGTGAAATACAAGCCATCACCTGTATGGCGCTCTTGCCAAAAGATTCAGCCTGAAGCTAATTATTAGAAATCAATGAAATCCAGACTGTGAGACATTCTATGACACAACTAGACCAGAGTCTTTAAAAATGTCAATGTCATTGTGTTAGAGGTAGAAAAACATGGTGGTGAGACGCTTTTAAATCAAAATAAACAAATGAGACATTAACATCAAATGGCATGTATTAATCTTAATTGAATCTTCTATGCGAATATGTGTGTGTTTGTGTGTGTGTGTGTATATATACATATAAGATGTATTTGGGAGATTCTGAGAAATTTGATATAGATTTTTTATTATATAATGTTACGTAAATGTTAAATTTCTTGTTTGTGATTTGATGATATAGAATATGTTTTATAATTAAGTAGAATGGTATCCTTATTCTTAGGAAATACATGTTGAAGCATCAAGGGATGAAGTGTCATGGTGTTTGTGACTTAATTTAAAAGATCCAGCAAGTAAATTCACATGTGTAAGATTTATGTGTGTATGTGTGTATATTGTGTGTGTGCACATGTGTACAGAGACTGAGAAAGAGAAGAATGTACAAATGTTAACAATTACTGAATCTAGATAAGAAGTGAAATATCTTCAAAACAAAGAAATTATTACATTTTGTAATGATGAATATGCGAATTATTCAAGTTTAATGATCACACATTGCACACAGGTATTGATATTCAACTCTGTACCCCAAAAATAAGTATAGTCAATTATGTTTCAATTAAAAATAAATAAAATAAAACTCATGGTTGCTAATTATATTATTCTTTCAAATTTTCTGTAGGTTGGAAATTTGTAAAAAATAGTAGGAAAAATATCAATGCTAAGTAATGCATGAACAAGTAATTTGATTTATTATCCAAATATAAAAAGACAAATAAAATGCTATTGCTATACTTAAGAGCTCTCAGTCTAGTCACCCTATGTGCTGTAAATATTCTTTTTTTTGGTTTCAAAAAAGAAATCATGAGAAGTCAATCACAGGGCTTTAAACACTTATCAAACTCATTTTTAATTGAAGGACTATGAACTATATGAGAAATCAATATCATTGATAATACTGAGTGTGAGACAAAATAAGTATTATCTTTTAAAATATTTTTATATTATTCTTCAGTCAAATATTTCCTGACATACTTATACTTTCAGTGATAAAGCATAATTTTCCTGTATGGTTTGTGTAACACATTGAGGTTTTAAGATTTTCTGGTTTATTTTTAAGATTTTATGAAATGTATTATTTTGTCTATTAACTCAAAAAGCCATTACAAGCATGAGCTTAACAGTAGATACATATCCTTTGGGAACACTCTGTCATTTATAACCTTGAGGATTTCCCTTTCTAAGCTTCATTTTTCATAGTTTTAAAATGAGGAAAATAATAATACCTATACCATATGTAATTAGTATTTTTAAATTTTCATGTAAAGTACACAGAACACAGTATTTAGTACTTTGTACGCACTCAGTAATCATTAGCTATGATTATCAACAGTTACATAGACCTTATTTACCACATTTGCAGTTCTGATTTAACTAATTTACATATATCCTCATTTCTTGCTCTTTCAAGAAGTCAGGACATGATAACTCTCACCTATTATCTATAACAGATGCCTCTCTCTAAATAAATACCTGATAACCCATGTTCAAGACAATTGAACTAGAAGGCTACTTATAAGTCATTCAACTATTCCCTTGCTGGCTTTTCTAGTTACTGACCACTTGAGTGTCAAATTACATCAAAATCTCTGATCAAATATTGGACACTAAAAAGAAAGTTATAGATATCGGAATGTAGTTAATTAAGGCAAAATATACCCATAGAGTTGGAAGTGCTCTTATTACTTGGCAAGAAGCTGAGTAGTTTGCACCCCTAGGAGTGCTCTTCCACTTCTTTGACTATCTGACCATATGGGTCCAACCACATGCTGAGAACAATTACAGTCCTGGTAAGGTAACATGAGAAAACCCACTTCAGCCAAAGGATTGCTCATTATCAGCCTACTTTCTCCTGGTGTTGTCCTGGACCAATTACCTGCATCCAAATTTCATATTTTCTATACCTTTTACCACTTGAGCCTTTTATCCTGCCTTCTTGATGCATGCCTACTGTATTGGTTTGTAGTTTTCTAGCCTACCTTCCAACTAACGAAACTTCAGATTTACCTAGGCTGACCTAGAATTTATACAGACATATATACACACAGTATGTTTGTGCATGTGAATGCATGTGTGTTAAAATAAGCCTCTTAATACTGAAGAAAGTTGGCTAAGATCATAGAATTGCTGGTGGAGGGGATCTGAAGTTCTAAGACTGAAATTCAGGGCTAATACTCTGTGTGCCAACACTGCATTCCTTTGTGCAGTACACCATGATGCATACATTACCCACATAATTTTGGGCCATGGGACTTATAATAATATATTTTGAATTAATAATAATTTAACTTGAAAAGAAATTATAATCATAGAATTTGATTCATGGTGGGATTCAGAAGTTATTGGGTCCAATATTTTCTGTCAGTGCAGAAGCTCTGTCTGCCACATTCCTGACAGGAGATAATTTACACTTTATAGTCTCCAAGAAAGAAGCCCCTCTAAACCTCATAAATGAGTGCTTGCACTAGAGGCAACGTCTGCTCTTTGAGGAAAGTACTTTCTTAGTTTAAATTGCTCTTATTTTTCTTAATACATCTGCCAAGGGCCTACGTTTTTTTTATACATGGCTAATTTGCTAACACATATGAGAGTAAAAGAATCTCACATTATCTATCTATTTACCTATCTATCATTTATCTATCTGTAATCTATGCATTCACATTAAGTAAGAAAGACAGGAGAGATCCCAAAACTATATATGTATTCTAAACATACATTTTAAACAGACAAGATTCTAAGAACACTACAAGAGATGATGGAATACTTGTAGAAAACTTTAAATCACATTTAAATAAAAAAGCCTCATAATCTACTTTTGTCTCACAGCTAAAGTTTGACATACACAAACAGCTGTTTCCCACCTGAAAAATGTTACTACCAACAGAGCATCTTTCATACTTTTAATTCTTGGGAGACTCCTTCACATGAGCTCCCAAGTATCCTGAATCATAACAAATGACATTCTAGTGTATGTCTTGAAAAATTTAGAGACCTTTCCATTAAGATTGAGCTTTTCCCCTTATTTGTTTAAAAATAATAAGCTAGTGTGTGTATATGTATTTCCCCCAAGATTTGTAAGACATATGCCTGTCTCTATTATTCCCAAACACAATCTGTTACAATTCTTATGTTTATCATTATTATGGCTGTCAATTCTTTTTGTTATTATTATATATTTACCTCAAAATTTTAATCTACACAGACAAAACATCCTACTGGGCCAGTATCAAATTAAAAAGAGAAAAAGAGAAAAATGAAATAAAGGATATATATTTTGTTAAAGATTTTAAATCAAACCAGAGAATGCTATATGGCCTGCTATTTTAAAAGTTAAAAAATTCCAAATATTTCTTGTAAAACAGTTCACCTTTTACATTTGGGATTATGAGACTACAGGAATTACTAAATTAATGCAATAGAGATGATGACAACTCCTATATTTAAAAAACACACCAGTTTTCATGTTGAGATGTGGTATATTCCATATAATGTACCCTTGCTTCAATATATTTAAGGCTTTAAACTTTAAATAGCTGCAGTAAAGAAGTGAGAAGAAGGGGATTAGGGATGAAGTTGACATCTTGCCCATGCTATGCCAAGAAAGGGAAATAAGAACACAATGGACTTCCTTGCTACAACTGTATCTTCTCTAAATAATAGAAAAGAGAATCTGATATAATAGTTATGGGCATTTTATTTATTTCTTCATTCAAAAATCTCAGCAGGATCACATTCTTCCAGAATAAAACATTTTCATCAAGACTTATAACGTTGAATAGAGTGAGGATATAATGTAATACAATAGATAATAAGTTAAAGATCACGCATGAAACTGTTTTTTCCTACAAAGAAATTTTGGTTCTTTTCCAATTGAGTCATTTTTTTGGACATATTGCATGTATATAAATAGAAGCTGTTGATCTCCCTTACCCCCAAAATGCTCATTCACTACCTGATCAAAATGCTCTTAATGTATTTTTTCCATTTGTTTCTATTTACAATTTGTTCTTACTATGTAGCTCCAAGAATACATTCTTGTAAAAATGTGTATGTTACTGAAACTGTATTAGCAAAATAGTCAAGCAATATTAATTTTTGGAAACAATAAATTCATTTCATTTATATGTTTCAACCAATCATGGAGATGGAATCCCATAAAAGAGACTTTTGAATTTCAAATTATCTATTTCTAATAGTGTTTAATTATAAAATTAATATATTAATGTGGTAAAAATAAATCACACAATTCAACTAACAAGAAAGGCTTAATTGTTGTCCTTTCATGCCTTTGCCTTTGCCATATACACTTAGGTGGGAGTTTTGTTTGTGGATCATTTTTCCCTAAGTGGAATTATACTATAAATATTATCTGAATCCTACTTTTTTCTACTTTTTTATCTTATCAATTTTTAAAGCATATCCCTACAAGTTAGTAAATGGAGACATAACTCAATATTTTCTAATTCTTTTTGCATATAAATAGGTGTATGTAGTATTGCATATACTGACAATTTTTTCTTTCTTCTTTTTTAACTTTTTTTTAGTGCTCCTCTCTTCTCTTTCTCCTTGATTCTTTTCAAGCTGGTTAACCTGAACTAACAGCTCACTGTGTATTCTTCAGTACTTTCAGCACACTCATATATCTACATACATAAATACTCACACACACACATATTTTTTTTTCTTTGCTGTGTAATACCTTATGTAAAACAGTCTAAGCCTGTTTTCCAAGCCTGAAAAAGGGAGTATGAGTATTCATGAAAGGATCTTCAGTGACATAGAAAAGCAAGTTCATCCTCTATAGTCTGGGAATAAAGATACAAGATGCGGCTATTGCAAATGGTTTTCTGACTTCAACTTGGACAAAAGAATGCAGGTATAGGAAAGCATCAGCTCTTGAGAAAACAAGGTTCCCTTAAATAAAGCGGTAGCAAGTTACACTTGAGATGTGGCTTTAATAATATCATACCTGCAATTCTACAAATGTTCCTCCTATACTCATTCTCAAAAGGAGCTATGGTCTTTATCAGAGTAATTATGCACTTATGTAAGAGAAATAAGCACATTAGAGGATGACTGATTAGAGAGATCCTGACTGCCATGGTTATGTTCTCACCAGACAGGGGGCTTATATAATTCAGGAATTATGAGAGTACTTCAAAAAGTTCATGGAGAGAATCATATTTTTTTAATTCTATTTTTCCAAGAAATTTTTTAAGTATCCTGGTAAATGTAGTTACATTTTGGTCCAAGCTTGTCTCACATTAGTTCCAGTGGGAAAGATGAACCCACTGGACCCGTCCTATGGTTATTTCCTTGCTAACTAGCATAGTTGGTATAGATTTACAATAAATGGAGTACTCACCCTATTTCCTTAACCCATGGAGTGAGGGCATTAAGAATAGAAAGACTCTAGTGGAAACCCCAGGATCATTCCATCCCCATGAAAAGGATCATTCAAATGATATAGTATGCTCTGTTAGAGAATCAGAGAGACTAGGGTTACCACTAATGCCTTGAAACATGCAGGTGTAGTGATTCTTATTAGATCCATACTTAGCTACCATATTTCTATTTAAAGGGGACAGATGATTCTTCAAGAATTATAATGATTATTAAAAAATTGAATCATTTAATTATTACAATTTCAGTTTTGTCCCAGATATGTTATTTATATTGGAGCAAATCAGCACAGTCTCTGTCACCTGATATATAGCTATTAAGTTGGCAATCCTTAAATTTACTTTAATAAACAGAAAAAAACCCAAACAGTTGCTTTCTTCTGCACCATTATGCCTTAGGTTTGCATCAATTTTCCTTCTCTGTGTCATAATTTAGTCTCCCCAGGCACAACTATTTTCATTAAATGGGTGATCATAATCTAAGTGCATCTTTTCACTCTTTTACTTCACACAAATGTATCCACGAACTTTAGGTATTGTCTTAAAATCCACAAGTGTTATATAAATGACAGTCTTCTGTAACAGGTTTTTTTTTTCCCCCCATCAAACAAGACTTCTCAGATTGATCCATACTGATGCATATAGCTGTAGTTCATTTTAACTCCATGTATAAATTCCATATTCTAATATATAGATAGATATATGTATATGTAAGAATATATATATATATATTATAATTTTAATCATTTTCATACTGTGGATTGTATTAGTCTGTGTTGCTATAACAGAGATAGCTGAGACTGGGTAAATTATAAAGAACAGAGGTTTATTTGGCTTATGATTTTGGGACAGCTGCATCTGGCACAGGCCTCAGGCTGCTTCTACTCATGGCAGAAAGTGGCAGGCAGCTAGTGGGTACAAGCAGATCACGTGGCAAGAGGAAGCAAAGGAGGGGGGTGCCAGGGTCCTATAAACAACCAGTTCTAGTGGGAACTAATAGAGTGAGAACTCACTCATTACTCTCCCGACCTAGAGAGAGCACTCATCCGTTCTTGAAGGATCTTCCTGCAAGACTCAGACAACTTCCAGCACTGCCACATTGGGGATCAGATTTCTGCATGAGTTTTGCAGGGACAACACATCCAAACTGTATTATGAACATTTAATTTTTTAATGATTTTGACATTATAAATTACACTGCAATAAATATTTATGTCTCCTTGGGCATATATGCAAAATTCCTTCTAGATTATATAAGTAAAGTAGAATTATTTGGGATATGTAAATGTTCCTTTTACTATTACATTCAAAATTGTGCCTTTACGTAGTTATGCAAGTTTACACTTACTAGAGCAATGTATAAATAAATGTTCTCATTGCTACATAGCCTCAACAAAACTTTGTATTGTAAGACAAATTATCGCCAATTTATTTTATATGAAATTTAGTACCAATTGCATTTTCTTGATTAGAGAATTTGGGAATTTTCTGTGTATTGTCTGTTCATATCTTTTGTCCATTTTTCTATTGGGATGCTTGCTTTTTTCTTATTCATTTTTGAGTGTTCTTTTTATCTTCTAGATATTAAAACAATAGTAAGATGGATTGCAATTATCTTCTAGTCTGTTGATTTTCTGCTAATTTTTTATAGTGTCTCTGGTGACAATGCTTTAAATTTTACTATTTTCAAAGTTTTCAATATTTGAATACATTCTTTGATTTTTAACATCTTAATTAAGAAATAATACCCTGCTCCGGTTTTCAAAGATGGTTTAAGGCAATTTATTCAAAAATTTTAATAGTTTCTATATCCATTAATAATTTAAATCCATTAGTAGTTTAACTTTGGGTATGGTATAAGGTAGGGATCTAATTTTATTTTTTCCAAAAGCATAATACATATACCAGAAATTTTTCTTGTAATCTCTACTTTTTCCTCATTGTTTTTAAAGTCACCTATACTCTAGTATTTTCTTATATGCATGAATATGTTTCTGACATTTCTATTCTGTTCTAAGCCTGCAGTCCTGTGTCAATTCCATATTCTTTTATTTAGCTATAGCTGTATGCTAAGTCTAAATATCCAGTAGTTTCCACCTTCTCCTTGCTTTCTCCCACTTCCTCCCTCAGCTTGTTCTTTAAATTTGTCTTGTCTTTTTTCCCCCTTGGCTTTTACCTCTTCTACATTCATTCTATGTTAATACTAATAAGTTAAATTTTATGTAAAATCATTTTATACTTAAAGTGGAGTTACAATGAATATTTAGAATAATTCGGAGAATATCAGCTTAGTTATATGGCATCAACATCTGCTTATTCAGATATTATATTCCTTCTAGAATTTTCTGATATTCTTGCCATAAAAGACTTATACATGATTTTTTAAATATCAGGTTTATTGGGGTACGAATTGCACACAGTAAAATACCCTTTTTATGTATTAGTCAGATTTCTCCAAAGAAACAGAACCAATAGGGGGCCGGCCCGTGGCTCACTCGGGAGAGTGTGGTGCTGATAACACCAAGGCCCTGGGTTCGGATCCCATATAGGGATGGCCGGTTGGCTCACTGGCTGAGCATGGTGCTGACAACACCAAGTCAAGGGTTGAGATCCCCTTACCGGTCATCTTTTTAAAAAAAAAAAAAAAAAAAGAGAGAGAAGAAACAGAACCAATAGGATATACAGACACACACAGACAGATTTATTATGAAGGACTGGCTCACACAATATGAAGACTCAAAAGACCCACAGTCTGTCATCTGCAATGTGGAGGCTGAGGAAAGCCGGTGGTGGTGTTCCTGTTCAAACACAAGGGACTGGGGTGCCAGCGGTGTAAATTTCATTCTGAGTCCAAAGGGCTGAAAACCAGGAGCACTGATGCCCAAGGAAAGGAGCAAATGTTATCCCTGTTCCAGAAGAGAAAGCAAATTTGTTCTTCCTCCCCATTTTGTTCCATTCAGACCCTCAACAGATTGTATAATGCCCACTTACATTGGCAAGGGTGTTTATGCTTTCTGAAAACACATACAGTCACATAATAACAGCCACAATCAAGATACACCTGCATGTCTAATTTTATTTTATTATTTTATGTGTAGTATATTTATTTTATTTTGATAATTTAATTTATTCCACTTCTTCTTTTTGGATTTGGGAATTCTGCTTTACTTTTACATTTTATCGATGGTTTATTGCTATTTGGGGTGTTTGTCATCAAATATATATTTCTCTTCTATTGTGAGAAAGCCAAAAACTATTTCTTTCACCTATAAATCCAGCTTTACTGTTTCCAATCTGCCTCCATTAAGATGTGATCTTTAGAGCATTTCAACTTTACCTAATTTCCCATTTCATTTCTTGTGAGTCTCTAGATAAGTTACTTTTAATTTGACATTCAAAATCACTATCTGAATTTCTATATTGACTGTTTTTCTTTTAGTTCTATAAATACTTTACATTTCAAAGTCAGATTTTTTGTTAATTACAGGAAGTATGCATTTCTTTAATTATTTTTCTTATTGTTTCTTTTATATACTTTGAATTTAACATATTTATTAACTCTAATTTTTAAATTCTTATTTTAATTATATTGTTTATTCTTCTCTTTGAATATTAAGAATCTTCTATTATGCTGCTTTCCCTTTTCTGCTCATTAGTATCCAAAACGAAGGATGCCCTAATGGGGAGTGTTCCTGAAAATGGTAGAGACACAGTGGTTTGCATCCCTCTAGGAGGGCCATGTAGTAGGCAGGTTGTCAGGCACCAAAATGAAACTTTCCTACTCCCCCAGTCTCCCCTGGGAAGTGAAGTAGTCTCAACCTACTTATTTGGCTGTTCATCAGACACTGGATTCAAGAAAAACACTTTGTAAATGCATCCAATTACCATTTTAATCCCAGTGATTAGCATAATGCCTAGCATATAGTATGTAAACACCCAAATATTTGTCAAATGTGGAAAGTAGGAAAAAAAAGAAAACTTTTTTATTCTAAGATTATTCTATTTTACTTGACAGAAGACAGTGCAGAGAGCATGTGCTGTACTGATAATGTGTCACCAAAGTCATCGTTTATTTCATAGAAGTTATCTTCTCTTTCATGGCTCACTTACAACGGATACAAGGTAGAAAAATATCTATATTATGAATCATAAGTTCCCCATTAAGATGCCTCAAATATATTATAAGGTTGCCTCTCTTTAGTGGTTACCAGAGACACCTACTTCGTCAACCAGTTGTCGAGGTTCCCTTGCTCATGATCTATGTTGCTGTTATAGAGGATAGATATCTCAGGTCTAAAAAACATTGAAAACATAGCACATTGTCCAAATTAGGGGTGAGACTAGGGGTAAGTAGTATAGGTAGTTAAGCATAGATCCCATTGTATAAATGCATAATCATTCCTTAAATTAGAGAAATAACATTATTTTAAAATACTTGGTAAAAAGTACTTTTATTGGATTCAAAGTCTAATTATACTACCTCAATTTTTAACTTTTATTTTATTGTAGAAGAATAAACAAGTGGATTCTTTAAATATCATACTTACTCATGTATTTTTGGATGATGGAAAGAATTGGCTTATAATTTTTTGTCATCTCTGCTATGGACTGAATATTTGTGGGCCCCCCCACCACCACCACCAAATTCATACGATGAAATCCTAACCTCCTGTGTGATTTTGGAGATGAGGCCTTTGGGAGGTAATTAGGTCAAAAGGGTGGAACCTTTATAATGGGATTAGCACCCTTATTAGAAAAGACTCACAGAACTTGCTTCCTCTCTTTCTGCCATGTGAGGACACAGTAAGAAGGCAGGTATCTGTGAACCAGGAGGAAGGTCCTCAGCAAAAACCCACCTATACCTTCACTGTGTTCTTGGACTTCCAGGCTACAGAACCAATAGAAATAAATTTTTATTGTTTAAACTACCCTGTACATGGTAATACGTCATAGCAGCCCAAACTGAGTAATTCAAAAATTGGTACTGAGAGTGAGCTGCTGCTGTAATAAATACCTAAAATGTGGAAGTGGTTTTGGATCTGGGTAATAGTTAGAAGCTAGAAGGATTTTGAGGTACATGTTACAAAAAGATGATATTGCCATCAAGGGAATGAGAAAGCTGATTCTGGTGAAGGCTAAGAAAGAAAAGATGAGAGCTGGAGATAAAGCCTCCATCTTGTCAGAGAACACATAAATAATTGTGAACAGCATGTTGGTAGAAATATGGATGGTAAAGGCCATTCTAATGAGTTCTCAGATGGAAATAATAAAAATGTTATTTGATAATGTAGAAAAAATGATCTTTGTTATGAAGTGAAAAAAACATGGCTGAATTGTGTTCATTTTCTAGTGTTTTGTGGAAGGTAGAACTTGTGATTGGTGAAATTGGATGCTTCGTTTAGGACACTTTTAAGCAAAGTGTAACACAGCAGTTCATTTCCTTCTGTTTTTAATAAAATGCAAGAAGAAAAAAGTAAGTTGAAGAAGGAATTGTTAAGCAAAAACAAACCAGAACTTAAAGATTTCAAAAATTCTTAGGCTATTTATATTACAAAGAATACCAATAGTAAGGCCAAACATTGGATTGATAGAAGATTAGTATGGGTGTTGCTGTGGTTTGAATGTCCCACCCAGCTCATGCTGAAACTTAACCCCCAATATGGTGGTAAAAAGTGGGGCCTTTAAGAGGTGATTGGATCATGAGAACTGTACCCTCGTGAATGGATTGGTCCATTCATGTAGCAATGGGTTGATGATTTAATGGATCTTCATAGGTTTGGTTCTGACGGCTTTATAAGGAGGGTGAGTGAGAAAGTTAGCACTCTTGCTCATGTCATTCTCACCACGTGATACCCAGCATCCCCAAGGGACTTCCCATCCTCCCAAACTGTAAGCAGCAATTTTTATTTCCTTATAAATGACCCAGTTTTAGGTTTCCATTAAAAGCAAGAGAATACAAACTCATACAGGAAATGGGTAATGAGAAGTAGGATGCTGCTTATAGTGAATACCTGAAAATGTGGAGGTACCTTTGGAACTGGGTGATACACAGTGGCTGGAAGAATTTGGAGGAGAAGGGTAGGTAAAGCCTAGATTATGAAGAGGATTTAGAAGACAATAAGACCAGGTAAAGTTTGATACTTCTTAGAGACTGGTTAAATGGTGGTGACCAGAATGCTGATAGAAATATGGACAGTAAAGACCATTCTGTGGAAGCCTCAGATATAAATGTAAAGAAGCTTATTGGAAATTGGAGCAAAAGTCACCCATGTTATAGAGATGCAAAGAACTTGGCTGCATTGTGTTCATGCTCTATGGAATGTGGAACTCAAAAGTGATGAGCCAGGGTATATGGCAGAAAAGATTTCTAAGGAACAAAGCATTCAGTCATCTGTGTGGGTTCTAACAGCCTATGCTGAGTTATGGCAGCAAAGATGTGATGTAAAGGCAGAATTTATAATTAAAAGAGAAGCAGAGTGTAAAAATAAAATAAAAAAATAAAAGCCTCTCAGCCTGACCACTAAAGAGTGAAAAAGTGTCTTCAGGAGAGGAAACCAAAAGTGTAGCCTAGAGACCCTTTGCTAAGGAGATTAGGGCCGAAAGAAGGAATCATCAAGAAAATAGAAGAAAGACCCTGAAGGCATTTTAGAAATCTTCAAGCCTCCCCCTCCCATCATATAGTCAGAGACTTAAAGAAACAAAATGGTTTTAGGGAACAGGCTCAAGGCACCTTCTACAGGCTTGCTTTCCAGGGCCACCTCAGGATACTGCTTCCAAAACCCCAGTTGCTCACACTGTTCCAGTTGCCCTGGCTGCCCCAGATGCCCCAGCTGTAGCTAGGCTGGCCTCTACTGCTCTTGAAGATCCATGCCAGAAACTCTGGTGACATCCATGTGGTATTAAGTCTGCAGGCTCACAGAATGCAAGAGCTATGGAAACATGGCAACCTCCACCCAGATTTCAAAGGATGTGTGGGAAAGCCTGGGAACCAATGAAGAGATCTGTTGTAGGGGAGAAGTCACCACAGAGAGCTTTCACTAGAGCAATGCCCAGTGGAAATGTGCAGTCAGATTTACAGCAAAGAAACTCCACTAGGGCCAAGCCTAGTGGAGCCATAGGAGTGGAGCTACCACTGAGACCCCAGAATTGTAGAGCTACTAGCATGCAATGTCAGCCTGGAAGAGCTGAAGAGTGAGCTGGGCCCAGGGAATTCATAGGGATAGAGCTGTCTGAGGACTTGGAGGCCCACCCAGCCCCTTCACCAGCGTTCAGAGTATTCTGAACATGAAGTTAAGATAGATTATTCTCCAGCTTTGAGATTTCATGGCTGCTCTGCTGTGTTTTGAACTTTTGGGGGACCTGTTACCCCTTCCTCCCGCCTCATTTCTCCACTTTGGAATGAGAATTTCTGTCATATTTCTGTCCTACCATTGTGTTTAAGAAGTAGATTACCTGTTTTAATTTCACAGATTACCTGTTTTAATTTCACAATTTTTGAGTTGGTGCTGGAACAAGTTGACACTTTGGGTCTATGAAGATGAAATGAATGTATTTATGTGTGAGAAGGACATGAGTTTTGGGGATCCAGGGACAGAATGCTGTGCTTCGAATGTCTCCCTAAGCTTATATTGGAACTTAACCTCCAATATGGTGGTAGAAAGTGGGGCCTTTAAGAGATGATTGGATCATGGAAACTGTGCACTTGTAAATGGATTGATGATTCATGGAGTGATGGGTTGATGGTTTAAAAGGTCGTCATAGTCATGGTCCTTACGGACTTATAAAGAGAGTGAGTGAGCAGGTTAGCACTCTTGCTCATGCCATTCTGGCCATATGATACCCTGCATCACTATGAGATTCTGTAGAGACTTCCCAGAACAAAGGAAGGCTCTCGCCAGTCGTATCCCCTGGACTGTGGACTTCTCAGGTGCCCAAACTATAAGAAATATATATTTTTTTCCCTCACAAATTACCCAATTTCAGGTATTCCATTATAAGTAAAAGAAAATGGACTGATACAGATGTGGAACCACAGGCCTAATCGGCCACACCAGCAGAAAGACTGAAGTTTGGACTCAAAGAAACAGACAATACTGGACACAGTGAAGGAAAACTGTTGGACCTTTTAGACCCTGTGAAACCAAACCATAGAGCTATTCTGCTACAAAAACATGCTACTCTTCAACACACGGGAAGAATGACCCTGAAGGCAACTCAGAGGCCATCAGGGCTACCTCCTAAGTTTCAAAAGTGAGGCTATCCACCTTAGTTTCAATAGGCTAGATAGCCCCAGGCCAAAGTCTTGGTAGTAGAGCTGCCTAGAGGTGTAGGACAAGGCCCTTGCCAGGCAGAGCCCTGGAGGTATTATCCCACCCAGCAGAGCTGCAGGGGCAGAAGAACCACCCCAGTGGGTATAGAAAGTGGGACTTATACCTCAGTGTGTTTGGAAGGCAGGGCATCTACCTCAGTGGCTCTGGAAGGCAGAGCATCAAGATAAAAGGATTATTCTCAAGACTTAAGCTCTCATGGAGCTTGCCTTGCTAGATATTTGTCTTGCTTGGGACACATAACTTCTTACTTCTTTCCTATTTCTCCCTTTGGAAATGGGAATGTCCCTCCTAAGCCTGTACCACTATTATATTCTGGAAATACATAACTTGTTTGGTTTCACAAGTTTACAGTTTGTCATAGTCAGTTCGGGTTACTATAACAAATCACCATAGATCGAATGCTTTAAGCAACAAACTTTCATTTCTTGCAGTTCTGGAGGTTGGGAAATCCAGGATCAAGGTGTTGGCAGGTTTACTGTCTGGTGAAGTCTGGCTTTCTGGTTTGCAGATGGCCTTTTCCCTGGTGTGTCTTCACATTGTGGAGAGCAGAGAGGGGTCAAGCAACTTCTCCTGTATCTTCTTATAAAGGCACAAATCCATTTATATGGACTCCAACCTCATGACCTAATTGTCATCCAAAGGCCCCATGCTATGGATTGGATTGCATCCCCCAAAGTTTCATGTATTAGAAACTTAATCCCCAACATGGCAGTGTTAAAAACATGGGAAAACCTATTATGGTAATTGGAAGGTGGGGCCCTTGGGAGACAATTAGATTGTGAGGACTGTGCCCTCGTGAATGGATTAACCCATTCATGGAATAATGGGTGTGGTTCTAATGGCTTTAAAAGTAGAGTGAATGAGGAGTCAGCTCTTTCTTATTCCTGCCATTCTCAACACATGATACCCTGTGTTACTATGAAGAGTCACTACCCACCAGCAAGGTCCTCACCAGATGCTCCCTCTGGACTGTGGACTTCCCAGCCTCCAAAACTATAAGAAATAAGTTCTATTTCTTTATAAATTACCCAGTTACAGGAATTTTGTTGCAAGCCACCAAAATGGACTAAATGCAGCTCACTACCTAATACCATTAGATTAAGATTTTAATATATAAACTTAGGGGGGACACACACATTCAAACTATAACAGTGCTGGAAAGGAATTTTGCCTAAGAGTGAATCATTTCTGGAGCCTCACCCATACCTGATTTAGATGATTGGATGAGACTTTGGACTTTAGAATTTAGAGTTGATGCTGTTAAGGTAAAAAAAAAAGAAATGTATTTTAACATATGAGAAGGACATGACTTATTGGGGGCCAAAGGAGGAATGTTATGGACCAAATGTTTGTTTCCCTGTAAAAATTCATATATTGAATGTGACAGTATTAGGAGGTGGGGACCTCCTAATTATCTGGGAGGTAATTAGGTCATAAGGGTAGAAACCTCATGATGCAATTAGTACCCAACAAGAACTGGAGAAAGCTCTCTTTTTCTCTCTCTTTCCACCTCATGAGGACAGAGCAAGAAGGCAACCATCTGGCAACCAACAGGAGAGCCCTCGCCAAGAACCAAACCACGCTGACACCCTGATCTCAGATTTCCAGCCACCCAGTCTATGGTACTTTGTTATAGCAGTCTGAACTAAGATAACATACTTATACAGAGTTTCTTGAAGACATTTACCAATAAAATTCTGAAGTTATAATCACTTATAAATCTGGATAAACATTGAGTGTAGCCATTTTAAGCATGCAACTAGATATAAAGGATTTATGTGTATATTCATGGCACATAATCAAGTGTCTCATTAATATGTATTGTACTTTATTTCCTTAAAATTATTTAATGAACAGAAAATAAAATGAATTTTTCAGGACAAACCACATGTAGACAACCCTTGCAGTTCAATCCAGGAATAAACAATTTTAGTCATTTTCTCTGGGTGCCATAATGTATAAAAGTTTGGAAAGCACTGCTGTAAGGGATCTAAAAAATTTATTTACCACATAAAAGATAGTATAAATTTATACATAATTAATTTGTTTAGTTTTTTCAACTGGTGGTAATTTATTTTTAAAGTATGTTTATCAAAAATTCTTTGATGACCACTTATTAGATAATATTTAGCAGTGACACACATTTAAAATTATATGTATATGAGTGTGTTTGTATGTATATGTAAAATTATGGCTTATTTATCTTTAATAAGGGGATACCTGAGACACTCCCCAGGGACATACAAATATTGCTGAGATTATATTTTAAAATAACTTTAAAAGAGCAAGCCAAATGCATAGCTTAAGGGCAGTAACACTCGTCTTATAAACAAATTGGAAATAAATGCTTAACTATTGCATTTTTAAAAGAAATGAAAAACTCATTGATTAATAATGCTAGTATATAGCTTAGACAGAAAGAATCCAAAATAATTCTAGGAAAATATTAACCTGCTTCATCTCAGTTGTTGATGAAAGATTTGGGCCAGCATAAGCATGCCTCGGAACTTGCTTAACATGCGAGTTATAAAAGTAAGGTGTTCTTATGTCTGGTAAATACATTAATAAGCTATTTTTCCCCAAGTTTTACAACTTACTATAACATGACATTTATTACTCCTGTAAAAAAATAAAAGTAATAATTGGTATAGTTATCAAAATGATTCTAAAACAGACATGTGTATAAGTTTTTGTTGCTTGTAACAGAATACCTGAAACTGAGTAATGTATAAAGAAACATTTATTGCTTGCAGTTTCAGAGGCTGGGAAGTCCAAAATCCAGGAAACACATCTGGTGAGGGCCTTGTTGGTGGGTGGTGACTCTTCATAGCACTACAGGGTGTCACATGTTGAAATATCTGAGCAAGGGACAGCTAAGCTTCTCATGAGCTCTCTTTTTAAAGCCATCAGAAGCACATCAATTAATCCATGAATGGACCAATCCATCATAAGGGCATAGTCCTCCCAATCTAAACACCTCTTCAAGGCCCCACTTTTCAATTACCATAATAGGATTTCCCATCCTCGTAACACTGTCACAGTGGAGACTGAGCTTCAGTAAGTTTTGGGGGACATTCAATCCACAACAATAAGTGTTCTGAATTGTTTTAACTTTTATTTTTTTGAATGAGCATATTTATACCCTGAATAATAAATTAGGAATTTGTCTAATATTGCATCTTTATTATACTTGTACATAAAACTAACTTACAGAATAATGGAATCTTAGAACTGGAGGAAATTATCTATCTCTGTCCATCATAATGCTGAGGAAATTAAGCTGAAAATAGGTTAAATAATTTTCTTAACCCTACAGCCTCCTTAATTTTCCTGTAGTCTCCTTCATGTCATTGAAAAGAACAAAAGTAGATGTTAATCTTTTTCAGTATAAAAGAAAAACAAACAAGAGCTAACATTTATTGAACATTAACATATGGAAGGCACTGCTCAAGATGCTTTACATGTTTTTTTCTCATTTAGTCTTAGCAATAATACTAACAGGTTGGAAATACAATTGCAATTTTAACAAAATAGGAACCTCAATCAGGCAGTAAAAGGTTCTGTGTGATTAGCAGAGTAGCAGAGTTACTACTACCCAGGCGGTCTGGTTCTGTAAATCCGATTGGCTGTCTCACTATAGTTTAACATCTTTCCATGAGCACAATAAGGTATCAGTGACAGCCTAGTTCTCAGTTGTAACCCTTTCTATTTCACTTAAGAAAGCATATATGACTGTGCATGAGCATAAGTAAAGTTGCGAGGTTGTAATAGTGTTGACTGTGTGGGATGTGTGTGTGTTTGTGTGTGTGTGCTTGTGTGTGTGTGTGTTCGCACACGCACATGCGTGACAGAGAGAAAGAAATGGCGGGAAGAGGGACAGAGAGAGGGAGAGAGAGATCCATGATTGAAGCTACTTAATTCAGGTTTATTTACCAAAATGACTCTCTAGAAATTTCTCTTTTACTATTATAAAAGAAGAAAAATGTAGATACCAGTTTAAAAGAGAAAACTACTTAGTTAGAGCTCATTGATTATTCCTGAGTACTTAAAGAGCAGGATTTTAAAGGACAGTAGTCTTTCTTAAGAGGTGATCTGGAAACCACAGTGTTGGAAGCTGGCACCTTTTCTCATTTTTACTGATTAATAACATTTGCCTTGGAGATTTGAAAGGCTGGTTCCTTACATTTATGTTTACCTTTGTTATAACCAGAAGACCAGACATTATCACAAAGTCACTTATTGCCATACTGTTTTATATATTACCTAATCTGGTCCTATTAAACTTCACTTCCCATTAGCCCAAATCTTTCCACTCTAACCTCCAAAGTGCAGCATATTCTTCCAATTTCCTCTTCTGCTGTGGTGACATCTCACATTATAACACAATAGGATTAATACAGTGACTATCAGGCAGTGAGGTAATACTATTCAAACAAAACATACAAAGTCACTCTCTTGGTATGTTCTAGAGAAATAT
Source organism: Galeopterus variegatus (assembly GCF_000696425.1). Lineage (NCBI taxonomy): Eukaryota > Metazoa > Chordata > Mammalia > Dermoptera > Cynocephalidae > Galeopterus > Galeopterus variegatus. The sequence continues at coordinate 233,889 of NW_007727518.1, forward strand.
GCCATTGTAGACAAAGAGTATTCCAACAAGAAGGCAGGATTCTCAACTACAAGTTCCAAAAAACTGAGTAGTACATTTTTCTTCTTTTGTAATGATAATAGAAATTTCTAGAGAGTTGTTCTATTTATATGCAATGAACACTTCAGTAGTTGTAGAAGAGAATATTGGTCTAACTATAGAATAAACCCTAGAAAGTCAAATTGGTCAGTAACCAATATTTGTTTTAAGAAATTAGCATTTTTTCATGTTTCTAAGTCCATCCCATATTGCATGCACACATACACACACTTTCAATTTTACACACCTCCAGCCTATACATCTATGGTAGAATAATAGATTCTTTCATTATTCAGAATTGTTTCATCCCTAAATTCCACCTTTAAAACTACCTGGCCATTTCACTATATCTACTGGTCTCACACTCATCCGAATTATACTTGTATTATTCTCACATCCTACAACTGGACTAGTTTTCTTCCTTATTTGAACAAAGTCCCAATGTACCATCAATCCAGTGGCTGGGTTGCTAATATCTGTTCTCCTTAATTCTCTGGTCTTTCATTATTTCACCAATAAGAATCCCATCCCTGATTGATTCAAGTTTAATCATTTCTACTTGTACACATGAATAATAAATTCAGCAGAAAAAATTACACAGTATTTTTACTTGATGCTATAAGGAGTATAATTTCTAAACTCAAAGAGAAAAATAATGAAGACATAAAAACAACAAATCTTGCTGGTGGAAACAGGAATCTGAGTTAGTTTTCTCAGTTGCCCATTCACTTTTATGTGAAATAAAAGCCAAATTATCTGCTGCAAAAGTAGAAAGAATATGATAAGTGTGGTAAACAGTAAATGAAGATGAGATAAATAGAAGTTACGTTTCTATTCCTATAGAAAATAGAAATTATCTTTCGCTATATTTACCTCTGTTTTCAATAGGATGTGTGTGTGTTTTACTATGCACTTTACTATGACTATTTTCTGAGAACATATCAGAATGAAAAAGACAGATTGCATTTACCCTCAAGAAGCTTAGAATCTATGGGAAGAGAGAGAGATTTTTAAAGAATAAGAATTATAACAATAAATATTTATTTAGGGTTGTAATTAATATGTTCTTCAAAGGAAAGGCAGAGGGTACAGTGAGGGCATATAAAGTGGTGAAATATAGAGAGTTGACTTATCCAGGCATAATTTTCTGAAAATTGATGAGAAAAAGTTGCCAGCTGAAAGAAAAAATAACATGGGGATGGAGAAAATAATATTTTATCAATAAAGCTTAGCATGTAAGAAGGCAATGCAATAGGAAGGAGTTTGTTTGCAAATAAATAAACAAACAAAAAGGGCTCACAAGAATAGTGTGCAAGGCAAGGGTATTTCATGATGACCCTTGGAGTGACTGACAGGAGGCATGTTGTAACGGTATCTTTACACCTTTTAAGAATTTGGAAGATGTGATGGGAAGACATTTAAGATTTGGGTAAGATTGAAGAATCTACATGTTAGCAATTGAATTCTAGTTGTTCCATGAACAATTATTGGTTTGGGAGAGAAGACAACATTATATAGGTAGAAACTTATTAAACTTATTAATAGGTTTTCACAATACTCCAAATTTCTAAAAATGAGAGTATTCAGGTGAAGGTGGTCTTTCTCTGGAGGTGATGCCTGAAACAACTGCAGCCATCTTGCAATCAGCCTGAGAAGAAAGCCACACTAAGGACGGTAGAGAAAAGAGATGGGAAAGAACTTAGGTCCTTGATAATGTCCTTGAGTCCTTGAATCAGCATGAGGCTGAAACAGAATTTCCCATTATGAGGACAGAGACCCAGTGTAAAAGAATTCTGTGGGAGAGCAGGGAGTACAGTGAAAGTTGACCGAGTGTAATTTCAAAGAGAACTAGATTTCTTCAGGACGTAAGATTCCTTCTTGAGTGAGAAAAGGCCTTTAAAGATTATAAGCAATGCCTTGAAAGTTTGGGATTTAGAGCTCACCCTTTTCAACTGTCTAGAATATCAGAGGCTCAGTAATGATCTTATAAGTGAAAGATCATTTAACAGCAATTATAGAGAATACTGGTTTAAATTTAAAAATCAATAAAACAGATTCTGTTTGTCTGAGGCTCCCATATAACAAAAAAGACTGGAAAAATATATCAGATAGTTCAAATCCAAGAGAAGTACTTAGTTATGATAATGACATGGTTTAATTTTAATCTTCTTTTGAGAAGTCCAGAATTGTTGTCAGATAAAATAAATACCATTCACTTTCCTTGGGTCAATGCAATGGCAAAGTATTCTATATTTGTTGTTTAGGGTGATCTGCAAGTTTGTGGAGTTGACCAACTTCTGGATCAGGGTCCAATAAAAGGAGTGACCTAAACTTACTGGAGAAGAATTAGGATCTCTGAAAGATCAGAGATGGACAAATCTTAGAAGGAAATAAGCAATCAGGAATGTTTGATAGAGAGATTCGCCAAGAAATTCACATGGATAATGAAGAAGAATGTATCCATAGGGCTATTCAGCTCAGTATGCAAGGAAGTTCCAGAAATAAACTTCAAGATAGTCCACAGAGATCAAGTACAAATCTTACTTCAGAAGAGCTACAGAAGAGAAGAGAAGCCTACTCTGAAAGGTAAAGTAGTTGGTACAAAATTAAGATTGCATATGTAGTATGTACATTTTTAAATGGTGGTGGCTTTGGATCTAAGTTGGTCTCTGGTCAGGAGCAATTGATTAAAAAAGAGCATGAGGAAGCTTTTTGGGGTGATGAAATATTATATACCTTGATCCGATTGATAGTTATGTTGGAGCACATATTTGTCAAACTCATCAAACTGTAAAATTAAGTTATGTGCATTTTAGTACGTACATTATGCTGCAGTAAAGAGAAAACTCTGAAGAAATTAATTTATGTTATGTAAAATTTTGGCAATTACTTAAAAAAAAGAAGTGAGAAAAATATATTAGGTATGATTCTCAACTTTTCTTGCCTGAATAACTGTGTTGAATATTGATTTTAGTGAAGAAAGATAAAGCTTGGTGATGTGTGGTAGGTTGAGGGAAATAAGAAACCAGTTTTTCATTTACTGAACTTGTTGTTTCTGAGGTTATACAGAGAGACATGAGGATCTGGATCTCAGAGAAATCTGTGGTTGACCTGTAAACTTGGAAAGACTGACAAATATCTGGGAATTGACAACATGGGGATAATTGAGTATGTCTAGGGATAGAATATAACAGTGAACAGAGAAAAAAAATCTAGACTAACATTTGGAGGAATTTCACCACTTTAAAGTTGGGCCAGGAGAAGAGACTAATTAAGCCGCAGCCATAATAATGAGAGAAAAACAGTTTAAACCTCAGCTTTCAGTAAGGAGAATATGGTCAAATCAGCTAAGTCTAATAAAAATTCAGCACTAATGAAGAGTGAAAAGTGTCCACTTACAACCAGGAAATTGGAAGTTATTGATGATTTCGAGGATAGTAGCTTCTGGAGAATGTGGTATATAGGGAAGTCTATAATTTTTAAGTTTGGAGATGTCAGAGAATGTTTAAATGCTGATAGAAACTATCCAGCATGAGTGAGATGATTAAAGACGCAGATGAGCAAGAGATAGGTGAAAGCTTAACATTACTGAAAGAGAAGAAGGGGATAAGATTCAGAAGATATGTAAAGAATGAGTGGAAAGATTTGCTTGTTTTTCATTGTTGTTGGAGGAAATAATGATAAGTTGAAATTAAGGTGTGGTGATGATGCCACAATTGAGGGAGTTTTAACTAATGGAATGACATTTTTTTTCCAATTTCATTTATATTTATTTTTGTGGAGTACAGTGTATTGTTTCAATACATGCATATGTTACATAATGATTCACTTAGGGTAGATAGCATAGTTTTGTACCTGTTAGTTCACACCTTCTCCTCCACACCACTCCCCTCCCCTCCTGGCCTCTGGTAACCATTATTCTGCTTTGTACTTCTATGAGAACCACTTTTTTTTTTTTTTTTTTTAATTCCACATATGAGTGAGATCATAAGGTATTTGTCTATCTGTACCTGACTTATTTCACTTAACGTGATGTTTTCTGGTTCCATATGTGTTCCTGCAAATAATAGGATATCATTTTTTAAAATAACTGAATAGTTATTCCATTGTGTATATGTATCACAGATTTTTAATCCATTCACCCATCGATGGGCATTTAGGTTGATTGCATCACTTGGCTATTAGTGTTGTGATGGGCATGAGAGTGCAGGTATCTTTTTGATATATTGATTTAGGTATATACCCAGTAGTGGGATAGTTGGGTCATAACGTAGATCTATTTTTAGTTCTTTGTGAAACCTCCAAACTATTATCCACAATGGCTGTACTAATTTACATACCCACCAACAATGTAGGAGGGCTCCATTTTCTCCAGCATCCTTACCAGGATTTGTTATTTCCTGTCTTGTTAATACTACCCATTCTGACTGGGGTGAGATGGTTTCTCCTTGTGGTTTTAGTTTACATTTCCCTGATGATTAGCGATTTTGAGCATTTTTTTCATGTGCCTGTTGGTCATTTGTATGTCTTCTTTTGAGAAATGTTTATGCAGGATCTTTGCACATTTTTAAATTGGATTATATGTTTTTGGCTGATCATTTATGATCTTTATGTATTCTGGATATTAGCTCATTGTCTGATGTGTAGTTGGTAAATATTTTCTCCCATTCTGTAGGTTGTCTTTGTTGGTAGTTTTCCTTGCTGTGCAGAAGCTTTTCAGTTTGATGTAGTCCCACTTGTCTATTTCTGCTTTAGCTGCCTATACCTTCATACTTTTGCTCAAAAAAGCACTGCCCACTCCCATTTCATGTAGCATTTCCCCTGTGTTTTCTTCTAGTAATTTAATGGTTTGGGGTTTTAAATGTAGGTTTTTAAGCCATTTTTAGTTGATTTTTTGTGTATGGTGAGTGATGGGGTCTAGTTTCAATCTTCTATATGAGGATATCCAGTTTTTCCAGTAGCATTTACGGAGGAGGCTGCCTTTTCCCCACTGTATATTATTGGCACTTTTGTAGAAAATCAGTTGGCTACAGTGTATGAGTTTATTTCTGGGTTCTCTATTCTGTTCCATTGGTTTATTTATCTATTTTAATGCCAATACCATGCTGTTTTGGTTACTAGAGCTTTATGGTATATTTTGAAGTCAGGAGTGTGATGCTTCCAAGTTTGTTCTTTTTATTCAAGATCACTTTAGCTATAAAGGGTCTATTGTGGTTCCATACAAATTTTAGGATTGTTCTTTCTTTCTTTTTTTTTTTTCCTTTTTGTCTTTTTTTACTGACTGGTAACGGGATCGCAACCCTCGGTGTTGCGCCCGCACCATGCTCAGCCAGTGAGCGGGAACCGGTCTCCACATAGGATCCGAACCCTTGGTGGGAGCGCCGCCGCACTCCCAAGCAGCGCACTCTCCAGTGCAGCACCGGGCTGGCCCTAGGATTGTTCTTTCTATTTCTGTGAAGAATGTCATTGACATCTTGATAGAGATTGAGTTGAATGTGTAGATTGCTTTGGATAATATGTACATTCTGATGGTGTTAATTCTTCCAACCCATGAACATGGGATATCTTTTTGTTTATTGTGTCTCCTTCAATTTTTTTACCAATGTTTTATAGTTTTCATTGTAGAGGTCTTTCACCTCCTTGGTTAAATTCACTCCTAGATATTTCAATTTTTTGATAGCTATTATGAATGGTATTACTTTATTGATTTGTTCTTCAGCTATTTAATTATTGGTGCATTGGAATGCTATTGATTTTTATGTGTTGATTTTGTATCCTGCCACTATTCTTAATACATTTGTAGATTCTAGTAATTTTTTGGTGGAGTCTTTAGGGTTTCCTGTGTATATGATCATGTCATCTGTGAATAGGGATAGTTTGACTTCCTCCTTTCCATTCTGGATGCCCTTTATTTTTTTCTCTTGTCTTATTGTGCTGGCAAGAACTTCCAGTACTATGTCAAATAAGAGTGAGGAAAGTGAGCATGCTTGTCTTGTTCCAGATCTTAGAGGAAAATCTCAATTTTTGCCCATTCAGTATGATATTTGCTGTGGGTTTGTAGTATATGGCCTTTATTGTGTTGGGGAACATTCCTTCTACATCTGTTCTGTTGAGTGTTTTTATTATGAAGGGGTATTGAATTTCACCAAATGCTTTTTCTGTGTCCATTAAAATGATCATGTTATTTTTTACCTTCATTCTGTTGATGTGGTGTATCACATTTATTGATCAGCATATATTGAACCATCCTTGCGTCCCTGGGATGAATCCCACTTGATCTTTCTCATGGTTTATTGTATTCTGTTTGCTGGTATTTTGTTGATGATCATTGCATCTGTTTTCATTTGTGACATTGGTCTGTAGTTTTCTTTTTTTGTTGTATCTTTTTCCAGTTTTAGTATAATGTTGGCCTTTGTAGAATGAGATTGGAAGTATTTCCTCTCCTTCAGTTTTTTGGAAGGGTTTTAGAAGAATTGGCACTAGTTAATCTTTAAATGTTTGTTGGAATTCAACAGTAAAGCCATCTGGTCTTGGGGTTTTCTTTGCTGGGAGGATCTTTACTACTGCTTCAATCTCATTACTTGTTATTGGTCTGTTTAGGTTTTGTAATTCTTCATTATTCAACCTTGGTAAGTTGTATGGGTCCAGGAATTTATCTATTTTTCTAGGTTTTCTAGTTTGTTCACATATAGTTGTTCACAGTAATCTCTCAAGATCCTTTGTATTTCTATGATGTCAGTTGTAATATTTCCTTTTTCATTTCTGTTCTTGTTTATTAGAGTCATCTCTCTTCTTCATGAGTCTAGTGAAAGGTATATCAATTTTATTTATCTTTTCAAAAAACCAACTTTTTGTTTCATCAATCTTTTGAGTTGTTTTGTAAATTTTGAAATCATTTATTTCCACTTGGATCTTTGCTATTTCTCTCCTTCTACTTATTTGGAGTTTGGTTTGTTCTTGTTTTCCTAGTTCCTTGAGGTATAATGTTAGGTTGCTTATTTGATGTCTTTCTTCTTTTCCAATCTAAGCATTCATTACTACAAACTTCCCTCTTAGAACTGTTTTTGCTGTATCCCATATGTTGTGTTTTCATTTTCATTTGTATCCAGGAATTTTTAAATTTCCTTTTTGACCTACTCATTGTTTAGAAGAATGTTGTTTACTTTCCATGTATTTCTACAGTTTCTAGTGTCCCTTTTGGTGTTGATTTCTAGTTTTACTCCATTGTGGTTTGACAAGATAGTTGATGTGATTTCAATTTAAAAAAAAAAAATTGTTTAGACTTGTTTTGTGACCTAACAAATAGTCTGCTCTAGAGAATGTTCTATATGCTGCTGAAAAGATTTTCTGTTCTACAGCTGTTGGGTAAAATGTTCTATATATGTTGGTTAGGACCAATTGGCCTAGAGCAGAAATTAATTCTGATGTTTCCTGGTTAATTTTCTGTCTAAATGATCTGTCCTTTGCTGAAAGCAGGGTTTTAAAGTCCCAAACCACTATCGCATTGGAGTCTATTTCTGCCATTAGGTCTAATAGTAATTGCTTTATGTAACTGGGTGATCTGAAGTTGTGAGGTCAGATATACCTGGGCTGTGTGGAAATTCTGCCCAGGACTGAGTCTTTTCAGAAATCTGCACCCCTTGCAGTTCTATTGCCCTGACCAATCTTCACTGAGCGAGCCTGAGATGATCAAAAGGCAGATTGGCTGCCCATACTGTTCCCCAGTGTTCCCCTGGAAGGCCAGCCTCCCCACTTCCTCACTTGCACTTCAAATGCTTCCTATGGGGCAAGCCATGCACGGGTCCCTCACAATGACTCACAAGCCTCTGGGTGACTCCTTTCTTCTGTCAGCTGCAGCCCCTCACTCCTATATGAGTCCATGGGAACCCTATCAGTAGTCCTGCTGGCCTGGAGGCTGATGTGGTATGCTCTGAGGCCCTTTTTCTTCCCTGCAACCTCCAAGCAACTTCACGCAAAGGACTCAGCTGCTGCTTTTGCTGGCTCCTCTTCTGTGTGCTGCAGTTTTTTCCTGCCCCTTACTGGGCCAGCCCTGAAGCCTCAGGGTCTTGAAATGATTGAAGCAGTCCCTACTTTCTCTCACCTTACCAAACTCTGCAGGTCTCTCTCCTCGTTCTCTGAACTCCAGTGATCCCAGGTTGTCAGTCTTTCCTTTTTAATAGTTGTAAATTGATCAGTTGTGGAAGAGAATGATGCTGGGGACCCTCTATTCTGCCATCTTTATGTCTGGCTTTTATCTTCTAAGTGAAGCTTATTATAAGATAATTCTTATGGAGTGTGGCTGGAAGTTGAGCAAGTCCAGATGGTCTGACAGCTATACGGAGGTGAGGTAGTGATCTGACTAAACATTTCTTTGTAGAATTAAGGACACATTACATATATATATATATATACACACACATACATACATACAGGGTTAAATGCAACCAAAGTTCAATTGTGACTTTTTCTTAAAACAATGACATTTTAATTACCTAGAATTTCTATGTGGAAATAGAATTATTTGCTTATTACAATAATAATATTTTGCCCATATTGACTAAATATATATAATTGTGTATTAAAAACACAGCTGCAAGATTTTAATTCATGGAGGTGACTGAATGCTTACGTAGGGAGGTCAATGCCATTGAAAGAAGATTTTATTACTGACATTTCCCAACGGAATGGGACATGCCAGGCCATGTAGAGTCACAGGAGAAATAACAGGTTTTGTCAGGCAGAATCAGGCAAGGGGGAAGCATAAACTGAAGCCCTTATTGGGGTCTGCAGGAAGGGTAAGTCAGGGCAGAGTATACAGTTTAGGATTGGCTAATTTGAGTAATTTATGTGAGTTATAGAGGTTATCTCTATTTGCCTGGGACCTGTTTTTAGGGTGATTTAGAGAAAATATTGGCTTGCTGTGTGAGAGTTAGATAAGGAGGTGGTAGGGGCTAAAGATTTGGAATTGGTTGGTTTCCATATGAAAGACATGCACCTACCTGGCCAAACTCTCTAAATCCCTTGCTATTTCTACAAATTGTCCAGGACAGTCTATCCCCGGCACCAAACTTTTTAAGATGTCAAAAGCATTATAAAAAGCAGACAAAAAAAATGATTAATACAAATGGTCCTAATTTACATTTTTATGTGAATTTTCTCTGAGAGATCCCAGATAATTGTTCTAAGTAAAGAAGATGATAGTAATTGGTTCAAGCAACACTTGAATTATCTAGGTTTTGTTAATATAAGAAGTAGGGAGGGAAAAGAGGAAAGAGTTTGAAATAATTTGCAAAGACTGATTACATTAACAAAAAGTGAAATTTAAGGTAAGTAGGAAGAGACTAGTGCAGAAGGAGACAAAGGAAAAAATGACAGATGGGTTTCTGAGTAAGCAAATTCAAAGAATTAGAGGTTATCTTGTTCAGAGAGTGGAATGTTTGAATTGGTGATTTTGTGGGTGAGTTTTGAATATCAACAGGTGTCAAGTTATAAGAAAGTATAACTCTATTGAAGATAAACTGTTCAAGGAGATGAAAGATTAGAATTAGGCAGATCATCAGTGTGGAATTTGAAGACATCTAGGATGATGGCAGAAAACTGTGATAAAAAATAAATATGAGCTAGAGATCGACAGTCTTAATAATGAGAAATGGCAAGAAACTAAGTAAATGACAGAAATAAAGAGAAAATAATTTTATAACCATGAGTATCAATGGAGTAAGTGTGTGGGGGGTGGCATTAATATGATTGGATAATATGACGTTGGGATAAAGACCTTGATGTATATAAGATGTGAAAGAGTGAACTTGAGGAAATACAAGGTAAATGATATAAAGATAGTCATCATTTGAGGCTCAGTGTTGAAAATAAAATTCAGAGGTGAAGAAGAAAGAAAACTTTTTAAAAGTTTTGCAGTAAAAATTCTGAAAGGCATAAGGAAAGATTTAGCCAGGATGGGGAGGAAACAGAAACTACATACAGAGGAAGAAAAACCAAGTCATTCTTTTTTTTTTTTTTTTTTTTTTTTTTTTTTGGCATTAATATGATTGGATAATATGACGTTGGGATAAAGACCTTGATGTATATAAGATGTGAAAGAGTGAACTTGAGGAAATACAAGGTAAATGATATAAAGATAGTCATCATTTGAGGCTCAGTGTTGAAAATAAAATTCAGAGGTGAAGAAGAAAGAAAACTTTTTAAAAGTTTTGCAGTAAAAATTCTGAAAGGCATAAGGAAAGATTTAGCCAGGATGGGGAGGAAACAGAAACTACATACAGAGGAAGAAAAACCAAGTCATTCTTTTTTTTTTTTTTTTTTTTTTTGTCTTTTTCGTGACCAGTAAGGGGATCGTAACCCTTGGTGTGGTGTCACCCACACCACGCTCAGCCAGTGAGCGCACCCGCCATTCCTATATAGGATCCAAATCTGTGGCGGGAGCATCGCTGCGCTCCCAGTGCTGCACTCTCCGGAGTGCGCCACGGGCTCGGCCCAAAACTAAGTCATTCTAAGAATTACAGTAAACTGGAATATAAGTAACAGGAGGGAGTGTTATTGCATTAGTCATTGACTGATAAGAGATGTATTAGAGTCGAGATAGATTTCTTCTTGATGATGTCTTGGAGGGTTTGTGTTATGACAAATTGTCTGCTTTCTGAGAAGGAGGTCCTGCTGTTTGTTACAGAGCAAAATATCATTTTCTTCGGCAGGAGTTGGCATCTGCATGAGTGTGGTAACTATAAGTAGATGGGATAGGTGTTTTTTCAGTCCCTGGAGGAAAGAAACTCTCTCTAAGAATATTAGCCTTAATTTCAAAATAAATTCAAATAAGATTATTCTCAGTGCATTCCTGTTAAAAATCCATATGCTAAATATTGTTGAAATGATACATCATTCTATTTCAACATAGATTTATTTATCCCCAATGTCTGCTTCTCAGAGGACTCAGGCTAACAAAGGCATAATTTCCTAGTAACAGATTTCAAAATAAGAGCCTTTGGATACTAAAGATAATAACATAAACAACCATGCCAATAAATTTTAAAATTTAATGAAGATTGATGAATTCATGGAGAAAATTATCTATCTCCTTTATAAATTGAATTCATGATTAAAACCTTCCCCAAGAATTTAGTTTTATGTCTTCATGGTTCTATTGCTGGACTTCAAAACCATAAAGAAAATATAATACTCATGACAAACAATTTTTTCCAAGAAAGAGAAAAAAAATGATGCCTGTAATTGCTTTTATGTGGTTTAAATAATCTTAATAACAAAACCTGATAAGGATTTTACAGGAAAGCAAAATGCTAGCCAATCTCTCTGATAAATCTAAATGTAAAACCTAAGCAAAGTATTATCAAGTTAAATCTATTAATATAAAAGATTGATAAGCTATTATAATTATTTTGGGAATACAAGGATTGCATTCATTACATGAACAGAATACACACAAAATTTCTGATGATCATTACAATAAATGCAGGAGAGACATTTATGATAAAAACTCAGCGAAATATGGACAAAAACTTTTAAATCTAATTGAAAATATCTGTTGTGGCTTGCCACTTAGCTCAGTTGGTTAGAAAGTGGTGCTGATAATACCAAGGCCCAGGATTCAATCCTTGTACCAACCAGCCACCAAAGGAAAAAACAAACAAACAAACAAAAAAAAAAACTACAAACATCAAACTTAATGAATTATTGTAAATTTTCCCCTGAAGAATATTGGAGTAATATGTCATACTTATATATTGAAGTAATCAATAATGTCTATTATTCACTTATTTATCTAAGTTCACATGTAAAATTTGTGCAATTCTGTTAAAAAATCCAGGTATTTTTTGGTGAAATTGATGAGGCAATTCATAATTTTTATAAAAGTGCACATTTGTCTAAAATATCCAAGATGATCTTAAATGCAAAGAACAAAAATAGAGAACAAAATATATTTAAAAAACTAAAATAATCAGTATGGTATTGACTCAAAGATAGATAAAAAGACACATTGCATAGAACAGTGAATCTGGAAACAAACACACACAGATGTAGTCACTTGATTTGCAACAATGGGAACACTGCATTACAGCAGAGAATGTATAATCTTTTTAATAATTTTGCCATATGACTTGAATAGTTATGTAGAAAAAATGTACATTGGTCACTTCTTCACACCATACACAAGAATCAATTCCCCCTATCGTGTAAATCTAAATGTGAAAAACAGTATAACAACAATTATAGAAAATAGAAAAATTCATTAGAGGCCTGCTGAATGGCATGTAAAATTCTTAATTAGAATAAAAAGCCATACCATAGTTTTATAAACCTACTTGCAGTATACACTTGTATAAAGCTAGATACAAAAGAGTATATATTATATATTTATGTAAAGTTCAAACACAATCAAGACTAATCTATAGGGCCGGCCCGGTGGCGCACTGCTACAGTGCGCCGCTTGGGAGCGCGGCGGCGCTCCCACTGAGGGTTCGGATCCCACGTACAGACTGGCCGCTCACTGGCTGAGCGAGGTGCGGGAGCAACACCGAGGGTTGCGATCCCGTTGCCGGTCCCGGTCCGGTACGGGTGCAACACTGAGGGTTGCGATCTGTTGCCGGTCACGAAAAAAGACAAAAAGGAAAAAAGAAAAAAAGACTAATCTATAGTGTTAGATGTCTAGTTTTTGTATGGTATCAACTGGAAAAAGGCAGAGGAAAGACTTGTAGGATTTTAGTAATGTTCTAATTTTTTTTTTTTTTTTTTGTCTTTTTCGTGACCAGTAAGGGGATAACCCTTGGTGTGGTGTCGCCCACACCGCGCTCAGCCAGTGAGTGCACTGGCCATCCCTATATAGGATCCAAACCCGCGGCGGGAGCGTTGCTGTGCTCCCAGTGCTGCACTCTCCTGAGCTCGCCACGGGGCCGGCCCATAATGTTCTAATTCTTGATACTAATTGTGATACCTGGGTGTGTTCTCTTTATGAAAATTCAGTCTACTGTACTCATGAAATTGAACATTTTGTATATATGTTTTAATTCAATTTCTAATTAAATTAAAATAAATTATTAATGCAAAAAAAAAAAAAAAAACAGAGCTACTTTTAGAGTGAGAAAAATTTATCAGAAGGTTCTAATAGAATCACTTTCCTCTTTTGTTGGCCAGAATGATTTTTAATGAATATTAGTCATCCTGTCAAGGGAATAAATTTACCAAGATTAGCTTGAGATAATCAAAGTTCATCCCCTGGAGAATATGGCTAAATGATACATAAACAATATTAAGCTTCTGCTAACCAGGAGAAATGACTGGAATGGATTTCCATAGCACTGAAAAATTTGAAAACAAAATGTTTTCTCCTCGCATGTACAATTTTATATTAAAACATTTTTAGCTTTATCCTGGAGACAGAGGTTGTAAAATACATCTTGGAAAAGAGATCTGATTTAAGAGCACTCACCCTTTTTCTAGTGAAACAAAAAAACTCTGCATAGCCAGAAAAACAATCAACAGAGGAAAAAGGCAACCTGCAGAATAACAGAAAATATTTGCAAACCATATATCTGACAAGGAGTTAATTTACAAAATATATGAGGAAGTCTTACAACTCAATAGCAAAAAAACAAAACAAAACAAAACAAAAACTGGTCAATAGGTATATGAAAAGATGCTCAACATCACTGATCATCAGAGAAATGCAAATCAAAACCTCAATAAGATATCATCACCTTACACTGATTAGGAGGGCTGTTATCACAGAAACAAAACAAAAGATAACAAGTGTTGAAAAGGATGTGTGAAAATTGAAATACTGCTACACTGTTGGTGGAAATGTAAAATGGTGCAGCTGGTATGGAAAACAATAGGGAGGTTCCTCAAAAAATTAAAATTAGAACTACCTTATGATTCAGCAACCATACTTCTGTGTATATACCCTGTAGAAAACTGCGAACTGCTCCCTCCCCAGTATTCTCAAATGCCTCCTACCCTCCTCTACTCTTCCCTGTTTCCTACAGCATTTGTTTACCTAAATAATTTGTGCATAATTTTATTTTGTATTATTCTTATTTTTCAATGTCTGTATCATTCCACTGCAGTGTAAACTCTACAAGGAGAGGGATAGATCTGCTTTTCTGTTCACTGCTCTATACTAGAGACCTAGTTGAGTGGATGTATTAGATGCTTAATAAATATTTGCAGAATAAATGAAACATAGGAAGTTTATAAGTAATTGTATCATTGGTTCTGAATCTGAATTGCAGATAAAAATATAAATTTTCTTAAATTGTATTTTGCTAATACATCTCCACACAAAAACACTGGAATTATTTTAAGTGTGTAATGAATGAATTACTCATCTGTAATGAACCACTCAATAGCCACTCAATTGAATCAAATCTGGTTCTGTGAATAATACATTATAGTATGTATATACCACGTTAGCATTTGAACTAAGTGTTCAGGAAAATTAGAGATGTAGGGAGGAAGATAACTGAGTGAAGAAGAATCCAGACAAAGAAAATAATCAGTACAGATTCCCCTAAGGTGCATATTAAAAGGAGGGACAACAACTATGCCATTTTTTATGAAAAAAGAGTAATTAAGAGAGATTGAAAAAGTATGAGGTCAGAGAATGACTGGGAGAGCCATTGAAAGCCATAATTGGAAACTTGACTTTTGCACTGAATTGAGAGTATTGCAGTATTTTGAACAGAGGAGGGAGGTAAATTGACCTTTATTTAAAAGTCATCACTCTAGCTGCTGAGCTTCATAGAAAGTATGAAGGAAAAACAGAAACAGGAGAACCTGATAGGTGTCTATTTCAGTCACCAAGGCAGGTAAGGATAATGACTCACAAGAGGATAGGTAGCAGCAGAGTTGGTGAGACATTGCTGCATTCTGCATATAGTGTGTCTAAGACAGAGCCAACAGAAGTTCCCAATGGACTGATTATGCATGTGAGAGGAAACCAGGATTCAAGGGGACTTATAGAGGGGAGTGATGTGCAGCACACTGCTGTCTTGGGCCCAGACACAAGCCCTGGAAAGATCCGCCCACCACACAAGCAGGAACCAAGGTGAACACTTTCGCATGAGCTGCTGCCACAGGCCCAGACCCAATCCCCAGAAAGGCCCACCCACAGCCCAAGCAGGAGCCAAGGTGGTCTACCACAGCCACTGCCATAGCTACTGCCACTGCAAGAATGGCTCACCACAACAGTAGCATCCAGGGCCACCCTACGGCAGCCTACCACACACTTGACTATGTTGATACAAGAAGAGTCACCAGCAGAGTCTACAAATAGAAGAGAAAGTCTTTCTCCTCACAGCCCACTCCAAAGTAATAGAAGAAACGAGTGCCCTACCAGATGACTAAACATCAACAAAAAAATGCTAGAACTACAAATAAACAATAAGCTATGACACCACTGAAGGAATACAGTAATTGTCAAGAACCATACCCCATAGAGCAGGAAACCCTTGAAATATCTGAAAAGGAATTCTGAGAAATGATCTTAAGAAAACTGAAAAAGATAAGAGAAGACTCAATTAGAGAATATAATGAAACAAGAAAAATACCCAGGATATGATGGAGGAAAATTACAAAGCGTTTAATACCTCAAAAAGAATGTAGCAGAACCCCTAGAACTGAAGGATTCACTCAATGAAATAAAAAACACAACAGACAGTTTGAGCAGCAGGCTAGAGAAGGTAGGAAAAAGAATTTCAGATCTTGAAGATGATCTTTTTGAAATAACCCATGCTGACAAAAAAGAAAAACTAAGAGAGCTAGCAGACAACCTCAAGTGCAGAAACATCCAAATCATGGTTATTCCGGAAAGGGTGAAGAAAGGAAAAAGCATTGTAAACCTATTCAAAGAAATAGAAATAGAAAACTCCGAAGGTATAAGGAGAGTCACAGACCTTCAAATCCAGGAAGCCCAAAGACCTCCAAACAGATTCAATCAAAAAGATCCTCTCCAAGACACATTATAATCAAATTTGCAAAGGTCAAAGACAAAGAGAAAATTCTAAAAGCAGCAAAAGTGTCAAGTCATCTGTAAGGGAGTCCCTATCAGACTAACAGCAGATTTCTCAACTGAAACCTTACAGGCCAGAAGAAAATGGTTTGATATATTCAAATTACTAAAAGAAAAGAATTACCAACTGAAAATTCTATACCCAGCAAGGTTATCCTTCAAATGAGGGAGAAATAATGTATTTCTGAAGCAAATGAAAATTGTAGGAGTTCACCACCACACGACAAGCCCTGCAAGAAATTCTCAAAGGAGTCTTGCATCCAGAATCTGAAAAAATGGTAATCACTATCACAGATACACAGGAAAGAGCAAAACCAGCTGTTACAAAAAGAAATGCAAAAAAGTTAGAGAAAGAAGCAAAATCACAGCACCACAAAAATCCAACTAAAATTTAAGATGAAAAATTAAAGGGGAAGGAGGGAACAAAAGATAGTTAAAACATCTAAAGTAAAAAGCAATAAAATGACAGGAATAAAGCAATACCTGGCAATAATAACTCTAAATGTAAATGGATTAAACTACCCATTCAACAGACACAGACTGATTGATTGAATTAAAAAGCTAGACCCATCTCCACATTCCAACATGCCAGAGGCAGTTCACCTTGAAAGAAAGAAAAGAAAGAAAGAACAGACTACAACGATACATTGAACTTTCAGAAGGAAAGAACAAACCAAGGATACTAGAGATGAGGAGGAAGGAGGAGGGGGTTTGGGAAGTGATAGGTTAGGTAAAGAGCATAAAGAAATAACATGATTTGTAAGAATGAACATGCTAATAATAAATATTAACAATAAAAAAGTAAAAATAAATAACACTTTTGAGTAACAAAATTATCATGATAGCTGCATAGTGGCTATTATGGTTCTCAACATAATTAAATTAAATTATTTAACTAAAAAAAAAAGCTAGGCTCGGGCTGGCCCGGTGGCGCACTGCTACAGTGCGCCGCTTGGGAGCGTGGCAGCGCTCCCGCCGAGGGTTCGGATCCCACATACAGACCGGTTCCCGCTCACTGGCTGAGCGAGGTGCAGGCGCAGCACCGAGGGTTGCGATCCCATTGCCGGTCCCGGTCCGGTACGGGCGCGACACTGAGTGTTGCAATCCATTGCCGGAGACGAAAAAAGACAAAGAGGAAAAAAAAAAGCTAGGCTCAACCATATGCTGTCTTCAAGAGACTCACTTCACATGTAAAGACATATACACAGTCTAAAAGTAAAGGGATGGAAAAAAGATATAACCATACAAATGGAAATAAAAAATGAGCAGGAGTAGCTATTCTTATATCAGATAAAATAGACTTTAAGTCAAAAACCTTAAAAAGTGACAAAGAAGCCCACTTTATAATGATAAAGGGATCTATCCAGTTAGAAGACATAACAATCATAAATATGTACGCACTCAACACTAGAGCAACCAGATATGTAAAGCAAACACTCTTAGACTTAAAAAAAAAAAAAGATATACCCTAATATGATAGCTGTGTATGACCAGAACACCCATCTCTCAGCATTGGACAGATCTTCCAGGCAACAAATCAACAAAGAAACACAGGATTTTAACTACACTTTAGACCAATTGGACTAGGCAGATATGTGCAGAACATTTCATCCAACAACTACAGAATATGTATTCCTCTCATCAGCACGTGGAACATTCTCCAGGATAAACCACATGGTACGTCATAAATCAAGTCTCAGCAAATTAAAAAAATAAAATAAAATAATTCCAAGTACCTTTCAGACCACAATAGCTTAAACCTAGAAATTACTGACAAGTGAAACTCTAGAAATTGTACAAGTGCATGGGAACTAAACAACAGGCTCCTGAATGACCTATGGGTCCAAGAAGAAATTAAGCAGCAGGAAACCAAAAAATTTCTTGAAACTAATGAAAATAAAGATGCATCATCCCAAAACTTGTAGGATACTGCAAAAGCAGTACGAACAATAAAGTTTATTGCAATAAACACATACATCAAAATAAAAGAAAAACTTCAAACAAATGACCTATCACTATACCTAAAAGAACTAGAAAAACAACAACAATCCAATTCTAAAAGTAGGAGACAGAAATAAATAATAAAGATCAGAGCAGAATTAGATAAAATAGAGACCCCCAAAACAATACAAAAGATCAATGAAACAAAAACTTGGTTTTTTGAGAAGATATATAAAATAGACAAAACATTAGGTAGGTGAAGAAAAGAAGGAGGAGGAGGAGGAGGAGAGACCCAAATAATAAAAATCAGAAATTAAAAAGGAGACATTACGACTGATAACACAGAAATACAAAGAATCATTAAAGACTATTATAAACAACTGTACACCACAATAAATATGAAATCCTGGAGGAAATGCATACATTTCTGGACACATACAAACTATAAAGACTGAACCATGAAGAAATATAAAACCTAAACAGACCAATAACAACCAATAAGATTGAAGTGATTATCAGCAATCTTCCAACAAAGAAAAGTCCAGAATTGGACAGCTTTATAGTTGCATTCTATCAAACCTTTTAAATAGGAATTAATACCAATTCTCTTCAAATTATTCCAAAAAATTGAAACAGAGGCCTTTCTCCCAAACTCATTCTATGAGGCCAGCATCACCCTGATACCAAAACCAGATGAAGACAACATAAAAATAAAACTACAGGCCAATATCCTGATGAACATAGATGCAAAAATCCTCAACAAAATATTAGCAATCATAATGCAGTAACACATCAAAAAAATATCCACCATGATCAATTGGGATTCAGTCCAGAAATGCAGGATGGTTCAACATCAGCAAGTTAATAAATAAAATGTGCCACATCAACAAAATCAAGGACAAAAACCATATGATTATCTCAATAGATGCAGGAAAAGCATTCAACAAAATTCAACATCCTTCATGATAAAGACTCTCAGCAAATTAGGAATAGAAGGAAATTATCCCAACACAGTAAAAGCCATACATGACAAACCAACTTGCCAATATCATCCTGAGTGGGGAAAAACCAAAGGCCTTTCCCTTAAGAACAGGAACAAAACAAGGATGCCCACTTTCACCACTCCTTTTTAAATATTAGCCAGAGCAATCCGGCACAAGAAAGAAATAAAGTGCATCCAGATTCGAAAGGATGAAGTCAAACAGTCCCTGTTTGCAGAGAACATGATCTTATTTATAAACAAACCTGAAGACTCTACCAAATAACTCTTAGAGCTGTTTAGCAATTTCAGTAAAGTTGCAGTATACAAAATCAATATCCCCAAACCAGCAGCGTTTTTATACTCCAATAATGTACTAGAAGAAAAAGAAATCAGGAAGGCAAGTCCATCCACAACAGTTACCAAAAAAAATAAAATTAATAGGAATCAACTTAACTAAGGAAGTGACAGAGGCCTACAATGAGAAATACAAAACATTATTGAAAGAAATTAAAGAGGACACAAAAAGATGAAAAGACATAATGTGTTCTTAGATTGGAATAATTAACATCATGAAGATGTCCATTCTAGCCAAAGCAGTCTGCTGTGTGATCTCCATCAAAATATCAATGACATTCTTCACAGGAATAGGAAAAGCAATGCTAACATTCATATAGAACAGCAAAAGACCCCAAATAGCCAAACCAATCCTGAGGAAAAATATAACAAGCAAACATAAAAAAGCACAGGCTTTACACCACCCGAATTCAAATTATATTAAAAAGTTATTATAACCAAAACAGCATGGTATGGTACTGGATCATACTGATCACTCAGATCAATGGAACAGAGCAGCAAACCTGGGAATCAACCCACATACTTACAGCCAACTAATCTTTGGCAATGGCAGCAAGAACACACACTGGGGAGAAGACTGCCTCTTCTATAAGTGGTGCTGGGAAAATTTGACATCCATATACAGAAGAATGAAACTGGACCTGTACCTCTCACCATATTCCAAAATCAACCTAAAATGGATTAATGACTTAAATATAAGACCGGAAACCATAAAATTACTAAAAGAAAACAGAGGAAACACTCCAGGAAGTAGGACGGGACAAAAAGTTTTGAATAAGACCTCAAAAGCACAAGCAACAATAGAAAACACAAACAAATGGGATTACATAAAACTACAAACTTCTTCTCAGCAAAGGAAAGAATCAACAGAGCTGAAAGACAACCAATGGAATGGAAGAAAATATTTGCAAACTATATATCCAACAAGGGATTAATATCCAGAATATACAAATAACTCAAGGAATTACACAATAAAAAACAAATAATCCAATTTAAAAATGGGCAAAGGATATGAATACACATTTTTCAAAGGAAAACATACAAATAGCCAACAGGTATATGGAAAAAATGCTCAGCATCTCTAATCTTCTGGGAAATGCAAATCAAAACCACATTGAGATACCATTTTACTCCATTTCAACTGGCCATTATTAAAAAGACTGAGAATAACAAATGCTGGCGAGGATGGAGGGAAAGGGGAATGCTTCATCACTGTTGATGGGACTGCAAATTAGCACAGCCATTATGGAAAATAACATTTAGGTTTCTTAAACAAGTACAGATAAATCTATCATATGATCCAGCAATACTTCTACTGGGTATATATCGAAAGGAATGGCGAGGATGGAGGGAAAGGGGAATGCTTCATCACTGTTGGTGGGACTGTAAATTAGCACAGCCATTATGGAAAATAACATTTAGGTTTCTTAAACAACTACAGATAAATCTATCATATGATCCAGCAATACTTCTACTGGGTATATATCGAAAGGAATGGAAATCATCATGTCGAAAGGATACTGCACTCCCATGTTTATTGCAACTCTATTTACAATACCCAAAATATGGAACCAACCTAAATATCCATTGATGGATAACAGGATAAGGAAAATGTGGTATCATACACAGTGGAATACTACTTAGAATAAAAATGAATGAAATTCTGCCATTTGTAGCAACATGGATGAGCCTGGAGAAAATTATGTTAAGTGAAATAAGCCAGACACAGAAAGATAAATACCAAATGTTCTCACTCATAATTAGGTGATAAGAAAAAAGGAAAGAAAGATAGATACAGAGAG
>NW_007727518.1:255663-257035 GCF_000696425.1 Galeopterus variegatus
AAAGAAAGAAAAGACCTCAATAATACATTGAACTTTCAGAAGGAGAGAACAAACCTAAGGGTACTAGAGATGGGGGAGAGTGATGGAGAGGGTTGGGGAGTGATAGGTCAGGTGGAGGACATTGGGAAATATTATGATTTGTATTGATGAATATGCTGACAATAACAATAATAATAATAATAAAGGAGAACCCTCTTTTTTTTTTTGGCCTACAAACTGGAAGAATGAAGATATTGTCAAATGAAATGATAAATGTTACGGGAGAAGAAGTTTTGGCCAGGAAGATTAGGAGTTTGATTCTGTATATGACGTGATTGAATTATCTACTAAATATCCAGTGGGAGATGTTGTGAAAGCAGTTAGATTTATGAGATTACAGTTTGGGAATAAAGTATGAACTGGAAACTAATGAATATAATCATTGGCCTATGGATGGCATTTAACATTATGAAAATGGATTACATCATCAAAATAGTGAGTGGGGCTTGAGTATAGCTTAGTACCAAGGACTGAAGCCCAGGGCACTTCAGTTTTTAGAGTTTGGACACAATGGGAAAAATTCACAAAAATACCAAGACAATGTCAGTTAAAAGGAAATCTAGGAGAGTATAGTGTCATTGAATTTTGGCACTGACATATTTTTCATGGTGTACTTGGCATGAACTTTTGATTACATTTAATCCCTAACTTTGACACCAAAAGAGTCATGTTTACACTTTGTATTACTATACTTACATACAGCTTTCAAGAATTAGCAGAGTAGTGAAATTATTGTTTTATCCTCAAAAACTTAACCATATTTGGTAAAATGAGCTTCAGTAGGTGTGTATCTGTCATGAAAGTCAAAAGATTTCTATAATTCTGTTCACTGCTAATTCATGTATTAGAATATACATTTAGAAAACCATTAATTTTACAAGTGCATTTTATATAAGAATGTCATGGAAACTAAAACAAATATGACAAACAGTTAATATGTAATACACTTTCACAAAAGTGTGTTTGTATGTGTTCGTTTACATAAAAAAATGATCTCTTTGAAAAGAGTAGATAAAAAGAAATTATGATGATCCCAAATAAGATACACAGGCATGGGAAAATAAACTTCATGAAACAAAATGTAATTGCCATAGAAAATACTTGCAAAATATACTTGAAAAGAGAATATTAATCAAAATATAGAATTAACTCTTAAAACTCAACATTAAGGACATTTTTTTAAAAAACTGAGAAAATCTGACTAATAGGTAAATGATCTAAACAGATACCTCACCAAACAAGATACACAATTGACAAATAAGCATATGAAAAGATACTCCACATAATATGTAATCAGGAAAAAGAAAATTAAAACCACAATGAGATATCATTA
>NW_007727518.1:257667-259166 GCF_000696425.1 Galeopterus variegatus
ATGTAATTGCCATAGAAAATACTTGCAAAATATACTTGAAAAGAGAATATTAATCAAAATATAGAATTAACTCTTAAAACTCAACATTAAGGACATTTTTTTAAAAAACTGAGAAAATCTGACTAATAGGTAAATGATCTAAACAGATACCTCACCAAACAAGATACACAATTGACAAATAAGCATATGAAAAGATACTCCACATAATATGTAATCAGGAAAAAGAAAATTAAAACCACAATGAGATATCATTAAACATCTTTTAGAATGGCCAAAATCCAAAACACTGACAACACAAAATGCTGACAAGGATATAGAACAACAGGAACTCTCATTCATTGCTGGTGGGAATGGAAAATGGACAGCCACTTAGGAAAAAGACAGTTTGTGAGTTTCTTACAAAAGCAGATATATTCTTACCATAACATCCAGAGATTGCACTTCTGGGCATTTACTAAATAAGTTAGAAACATATGCTCACACAAAAATCTGCACACAAATGTTTATAGCTACTTTTTTTAGAATTGCCAAAACTCGTAAGCAACCAGATGTCCTTCAGTAGATGAATGGATAAACTGGTATGTTCAGACAATGGAATATTATTCAGCGCTAAAAAGAAACGAGATATTAAGCCATGAAGAGACATGAAAGGAATTTCCATGCGTATTGCCGAGTGAGAGAAAGCAATCTGAAAATATTGCATACTATTTGATCAAAGCTATGTGACATTCTGGAAAAGGCAAAACTATGGAGACACTAAAAGGATCATTGTTTGCCCGGGGTTATAGGAAGGGGAGGGATGAACAGGTAAAGCAGAGAGGACTTTTAGGACAGTCAAACTATTCAGTCTGGTACTATAATGGTAGGTATTTGTCATTATACATTTGTCAAACCCATAGAATGTACAACACTAAGAGTGAACCCTAATTTAAACTGACTTCAGGTAATAATGATGTGTCAATGTGGGTTCATTAATTGTAACAAATGTACCACTGTGGTGTGGGATGTTGGTAGTGGGAAAGGCTGTACATATGTTGGGGAAGGAGGTATATTGGAACTCTACACTTTCTGCTCAATTTGCTGTGAAACTAAACCTGCTCTAAAAAACAAATCTATTTTTAAAAAATCAAAAATAATTGCCTGGTAAATTAAGATTCAAATGCACAAGTCATAGAGTAATCTTAAGCCATTATATATAAAACACCCCTTAAACAACAAATGGGCTGTTCATAAAAAGTCTCAGAATGAATTAGCTGGAGTGATTAAGGGTCATGGTTTTTTAACAAAAATGTAAATAATTACTTAAAAAATCCATTATACCTATTTAAAATTTTCCTTGGGATAAGCAGTATTTGGAAATGTTTAATTCTGTCCAAGACACAAAGAAAGAAACATTATCTGTACCTTTGCAACACTTTTTTCTTATTTCCAACTATCTGCTTTGCAAATATGTCAATGCACACATGCTGGAACAATATTAAATTAAAAATACAAAATGG
>NW_007727518.1:260544-262563 GCF_000696425.1 Galeopterus variegatus
TAAATGACATTATCTTAATCATTAGTGTCTTTCAAGATGTCACTTTCTTCATCAAAGTCTTGGTCAAATGGAGTATTAAGCAATTGATTATATATGCTCGAGTTTAAATAAAAATATATATAATAGAAAGTAAACTTTGATGGTGTGAAACATAGAGTTGTCCCAAAGCAGGACAGGGACTATACTTATCTCCAGGAATGCCATGGTATTGAATTTAGTATTGGACAGAATTCAATACTATGTCATTCCTGGAGATAAGCATAGTGCTATTTATAACCCCAAGTTTAAAACCTGAGACAAGTCCTCAGGCCCATCTAGTTTAGAGTTGTAACTATGTAGATTGATGACTTAACCAGTTTACAAGGTGTGGCTTGCCTATATAACTGATGGGGCCTAAAAGAACCTCTTAGAAAATCTTGCTCAGGCTCTCCTGAAACCAGGACTTCTCATACATTATCTGGGTTGTTCATACTTCAAAGACAAAGTGTCTTGTGTAACTAAGAAAGAAGCCTGAGGATGTATGTCTGGAATTCTCTCAGCCCTACATGCTTGCCTGTACTTTCTTTCTCTTGCTATACTGTATTTATTACCTTGATTCAAGCCTATCATTAGTATACCCTGAGAAACCTTGTGAGTCTTTTCAATTACCTGACTCTATGAAATTATTACAGATGGCTGAGGAAATGTAGCTAATAATTTCTTCAGTATTGAGCTCTAAGTATATCTCTCCCTATATGAAATTTCCATAAGAAATAAGATAAAACATTTTAAAAAGCATTTGACAAAGTTCAACATCTTTTCTTGATTAAAAACTCTCAGCAATTTAGTTATAGAAGAAAATTTCCTCAACATAATAAAGGCCATTTATGAACAACCCACAGCTAACATCACAATCTATGAGGATAAACTAAAAGCTATTCCTCTAAGATTCAGTGTGAGGCAGGGATATCCACTCTCACCACTTCCATTCAACATAGTGCTAACATCTAAATTGTAAAGGAAGAAGTAAAAGTATCCCTATTTGCAAGTGACAAAATCCTATATGTAGAAAATTGTAAAGACACCCCCTGAAAAAAACAAAACAAAACTGTTAGAACTAATAAATGGCTTAAGTAAAGTTGCAGCATACAAAATCAACATAAAAAGACAGTTGCATTTCTTTACACTATCATAAACGGGCGAAAGTATTTGTGAACCATATATCCAATAAGGGGTTAATACCTAAAATATATAAGGAACTCACACAACTCAATAGCAAAAATGTAACAAATAACTCAATTAAAAACTGGACAAAGGATCTGAATAAACATATTTCCCCAAAAGATATTAAAATGGCCAATAGTAACATTAAAAGGTGCTCGATATCACTAACCATCGGGAGTATACAAATCAAATCCATTATGACATATTTTCTCACATTTGTTAGGATGGCTATTTTCAAGAGATAAGAAGTGTTGATGACGCTGTGTAGAAAGGGGAAACCTAGTACACTATTGGTGGGAATGTAAATTGGTGCAGCCATATGGAAAGCAGTATAGAAGTTCCTCAAAAATTTAAAAATAGAACTACCAGATGATCCAGCAATCCCTCTTCTGGGTATATACCCAAAGGAAATGAAATCACCACTTCCTAGAGATTCCTGTGCTCCCATGTTCATTGCAGCATTATTTACAACAGCTACAACATGAAATAACCTAAGTGTCCATCAAAGAATGAATGGATAAATTGGGAATATATATATATATATATATATATATATGTATACACATACATATATATATATGGGGAATATATATATATATGTGGAATATATATATAAATATATATATTTATTATATATAAGTGAAATACATAATAAATATATATTTATTATGTATTTCACTTATATATAATAAATATATATATTTATTATATATAAGTGAAATACATAATAAATATATATTTATTAAAATATTTTAAAAATATTTATTACAATTATATATAATTTATATATATTTATTAAAATATATTTATTATATA
>NW_007727518.1:263120-265867 GCF_000696425.1 Galeopterus variegatus
ATATATAAATATATATATTTATTATATATAAGTGAAATACATAATAAATATATATTTATTATATATTTATTAAAATATTTTTAAAATATTTATTACAATTATATATAATTTATATATATTTATTAAAATATATTTATTATATATTTATTACATATATTAAAATTATATATAAATATATATAATTGAAATTTTACAAAGTGAAATAAGACAGACACCAAAGGAGAAAACTGCATGTTCTCACTTTTACGTGGAATCTTAAAAAAAAAAACAAAAATACACAAAAAAAACCATAGAAAGAGTAGAATACTGGTTACAGTCCGGTGAGGATAATGGAGAGATGAGAGCAAAAGGTACAAATTTGTAGTTTTGTGAAATGAATAATCTGTATAGTATGCACAGTATGAAAACTATAGGTAGGAATATTGTATTGTGTACTGGAAAATTAAGAGAGTAGATTTTAGGTGCTCTTAACACACACACACACACACACACACACATAAAGTAGCTATGTGAGATGACAGGTTTGCTAATTTGCTTGACTCTAGTGGTCATCTTGTTGTGTATATTAAAACATCATGCATACTTTAAATATATATATAATAAAAAATTAAAAAATAAGAATAAATTTGTCTTTAATTAAGAAGGATAAAAATTTTAAAACACATGAATACACACACAGTAATCCTATTTTTCATTTAAAGTATATTGGAGTCAAGAATTAAAGTTTCATTTTCTCCATTAAACATATGGTTGAGAGCCTGTGCTTTAGATTCTAATTTAGAGCTTTATCTGACTCTGATACTTATTAATTCTGTGACCTTGGGCAAATAATATAACACTTTTATGCTTAATCATTTTTTTATGTGAGATGGGGATAACAATAGCATCTAACTCATAAAGTTGTTTTGAGGATTAAATTAAATAGTAAATCTGAAGTTCATGGATATGTGTATCATAACACTCAGACATGTCACTATCATTATTAATAATGAATGAATGATTCAGCCCTGTTGAGAATACTGCATGTGGACAAAACCATAAACCTCAACAATTAATTATGAGTTCTCTTTATTATTNAATACTGCATGTGGACAAAACCATAAACCTCAACAATTAATTATGAGTTCTCTTTATTATTTTCCAACTATTTCTTTGTCTCCTTAAGGCAGGAAAGAATAGTACCCCAGAGCAGTTGTTAAAACATTAAGATCTGCCATTCCACCATGAACCAAAAATAGATGAGCCAACTTCTTTATGAATTAACTGATTCTGGGGGTTCACTGGATAAGATATTTCAATTTCTTTTATCCACACCAAATTATTTACTGGGAATATCCACAATAATTATAATATCAATGTACTGCGTTTTTTGACCCAGATCACTTACAGTCTATTAGGACTTTAATTTCCTAAATAGAAAATGTACATTTTGCATTAAACACTAATTCGGACTTTGACAGATTTAGACAGATTCTGTTGATTATCCAAATAACAAAACCAAATATACATAGATGTGCTATATCTCTCATAAACTCTGCAACTTTTCATTATATGATGCATATAATTTGAAATATAGTATTCATTAAATAACACTACATATCATTTGAGCCCTAGGCATTATCACTCAATTTTATCATGTCTTTCTGACAGTAAAAAAATAACAAAATAAAGAAATTGTGACATACACACACATATATATATTCATTCCATAAACACACACACACATACACACACATATGTACACTACTTAGCCATTAAAAATAAAAAAGAAAAAAGAAAGAAAGAAATCCTGTCAGTCATTCAGGATAACATGGATGAACCTGGAGGAGATTTTATTAAGTAAAATAAGCCAGGAACAGAAAGACAAATACTCCGTGATCTTAACTATATGTGGAATCTAAAAAATTGAACTCACAGAAGTAGAGAGTAGAACGGTGGTTACCAGGGGATAGGAGTGGGGGAGCATTGGGGATTTGTTAGTCAAAGGATACAACATTTCAGTTAGGTAGGAGGAATAAAGTCAAGAGATGCATTGTACACCACGGTGATTGTAGTTAATAAAAAAGTATTATATTCATGAAAATTGCTGAGAGTAGATTTTAAGTGCTCTTACCACAAAAAAAAAATAAGTATATGAAATAATGCATATATAATTAGCTCAATCTAGTTATTCCACAATGTATACATATTTCAAAACAACATGTTGTACAAGGTAAATATATACAATTCTTATTTGTCAATTAAATAAACAAACAAATATATAGATAAAAATGGGGGCAGCCCCCAAACTGGAGAAAATTTCCCAAAGTGGTTGAAGATAGAAAGGCAGGGAAAAACATGACATTCCCCAGATGGACCCCTCTTTCCTGTGGAATAAGGGCATTTAGCTGTAGGGGGAAGAACAGCAAATTCATTTAACCACATGGCAAAGATGATGGCCAATAGCAGCTGGGGGAAGGAAAAAGAAAAAAATGAAACATCTCTGTCTCTAGGTTAGGAACTAGAAACTGTCCTGGGTCAAGACAATTAAAAAATCTTTTACAGGAGACCGAAGTAGATTGATCAAGGAGAAAGTCACTCTCCTGCCCCCACCTCCAGAGACCAGCAACACAGGGATGGCCGAAAAGTGAGACTGGACAAGGACAACAGAGAGTATGCTGGCCCCACAGCAGGCTAGCAAACATTCAATAACAAGCAACAGCAGTCAACTGCTTAGAAAGTCAACAAGAGTGTGAAGAAATCCCTGT
>NW_007727518.1:266217-268843 GCF_000696425.1 Galeopterus variegatus
AATAACAAGCAACAGCAGTCAACTGCTTAGAAAGTCAACAAGAGTGTGAAGAAATCCCTGTGAAGTACAGACTTACAGGGAAGGGCAAAAACTAAGTGGAGAACAGGAACTTCTACACACAAAAAACCCAAGTTCTCTGACAACCCAGCTCCACCCAAGCATAAGGTTATATTATAGAAATTTGTAGCTGTTGTACAGTAATGCAACTGCATAAACAACAAAATACAAACTGCTCAACTCCTGATGAGATTTATTCAACTCCCCAGACTAATGGGCACATATTTTTTGTCACATAATGTTTTATTTTTAATTCTTTAAAAATGTAGAGAACAACAAAAAAAGAAAACATTTTTGGCTGGTGGGCTGCACTAAATAACCTTGCCCAGATTTTGTCATGCCTACACTAGCAAAATTAAAGGCATGCACATTTCCAGAGTTAAACAGAATTCATCTCACACTCTCCTATTCTACAGATGATGTCTGACATACACCAAAATTACCACACATATTTGCACAAACTATATAATAAAACAGAACCAGTTGCAGAGATGGCCTAGATGTTGGAACTATAAGAAAAGAAGATTAAATTGTTAATTATTCTAGTAGAATAAAACTGGAAAATGTGAATTAAGAGATGGGAATGAGTCAATGGTAGAAAAATAGTAACAGAAATGAAAAAATGTCTTAAATGAGTTCATTAGAAAACCTAATGAGAAAAAAAAAATCAGTGAATTTGATGACAAGTCGATAGAAATCACCAAAACTATCAAACACAAACACAGAAGGTGGTAAAAGATAAATAAAAACACAACATTCCAACCATGAGGGAAAACATCAAACGGTCAAGCATACATGTAATTGGAATCTCAGAAGAAGCACAAAGTAACCAGGAAGAAAAATATTTGAAGAGAGAATGCATGAATATTTCCCAAATATAATAAAATGCATTTAAGTCACAGAGTTACACTCAGAGAACACAAAAGCAGAAACAAATACCAAACAAACAAACAGCAAAAAATCTAAAATAAATAAAGCTACATATATCATATCCAAACTTCTAGGGGGAAAAACAGGAAAATCTTGAAGGTAGCTAGAGAAAAAGGCACATTACGTACATAGGAACAGAGATAAGAATTATGGCAGATTTCTCATCAGAAAGAATGCAACCTAGATATTAATCAGGCAATATCTTTATAGTACTAAAATAGAAAAACTGTCAACCCAGATTTATATATCCAGTGCAAACATCTTTCAAAAAAAAAAAAAAAATACCAGCAGCAGATATATAATACATGAGATGTTTAAAGGAGTTCTTCAGGCAGATATAATGTGATTCCAGATAGAAACATGAATATTCACAAAAGAAATTAAAATCACTGAAAATGATTAAAATAAGTCAATATAAAGGACATTCTTTTTCTGAAATAGAATCAGTTTAAAAGATAGGTGATTGTTTAAAGCAAAATGGTGACAATGTACCATGGGTTTAGAGCATTTGTAACAGTAAAAAAAACATATAACAATAGTTCAGTAGATAAAAGAGAGGAAATGGGTGGATCCTATGTAAGTTTCCTAAATCACATTTGAAGCAGTATAATATTATTTGAAGGAATGCTCTAATTAGTTAAAGGCATTTTAAACTCCAGGAAGATCTTCTAAAAATTAAGAAAATATTTAAATAATAAGCTGATAGTTATAAAAAATGCAGAATAAAGAATAGTTAATTCAAAAGTGGAAAGAAGAAAAGAAAAACAGGAAAATCAAAAATGAGACAAATAAAAATGGTATATTTAAATCCAACCATATCAACAATCACTTTAAAATAAGTGTTTAAGCAGCTTTTGCAAAAGATGGAAAATGTCAGATGGAATGAAAAGGCATAACAGCCATCAGCTATCTGTCAGAGACCAACTCGAAATATAAAAGTAAAGGGATAAATATGTAACCATGCAACTCTAATTAAAAGAACAGTGGAGTGACTATATTTATATCAGTTGAAGTAGACTGGCATAACAGCCATCAGCTATCTGTCAGAGACCAACTCGAAATATAAAAGTAAAGGGATAAAAATGTAACCATGCAACTCTAATTAAAAGAACAGTGGAGTGACTATATTTATATCAGTTGAAGTAGACCTTAAAGCAAGAAATATTACCAGGAATGAAGAGGGACAGTACTCTATGATTAGGGGTCAATTCTCCAAGACCACATAACAATCTTCAATTTGTATGTTTCTAACAACAGTGTTTCATAATATGGGAAATGAAAACTGATATAACTAAAAAGACAAATAGACAAACACAAAGTTATGTTTGGAGAGTTCAACACTCCTTTCCCAATAATGGGTGAAACAAACAGAAAGTTAGTAAGGCTGTTGATGAGCAAACAACACATCAACCAACTTGACCTAATTTACATTATGGAACAATCTATACAACACAGCATGATACTTGTTATTTCCAAGTTCGCATGTGGTATTCAATAAGGAATACAATATCCTGGGCTACAAAGCAAATTTCACCAATTTAAAAAATTTAGAATAAAAATTTAGAATTAAAAAATAAGTTCTGTAACTACAATGTAATTAAACTAGATATTGTATGGTAGCTTTAATTTTAGTTTTTTT
>NW_007727518.1:269756-273009 GCF_000696425.1 Galeopterus variegatus
TTTTTTTGAGGAACCTCCATACTATTTTCCATAATTCCTGTTCTAATTTAAATTCCCACCAACAGTGCCAACCATGTATAAGATTTCACTTTTCTTGGCATCTTATGCCAGCACTTGTTGTTTTTTGTTTTTCTGATAATAGCCCTTGTAAATGAACTGAGATGATATCTCATTGTGGTTTTGATTTGCATTTTCCTGATGATTAGTGAGGTTCAACATTTTTTCATTTACCTCTTGGCCATTTGTATGTATTCTTCCGAGAAATGTCTATTCAGGTCATTTGCCCATTTTTTAATCAAATCATTTGCTTTTTTGCTGTTGAGTTGAGTTCCTTGCAGACTCTGTATATGAGTCCCTTGTTGGAAGAATACTTTGCAAATATTTTCTCTCATTCTGCAGGTTGCCTATCCACTTGTTAATTGTTTCCTTGACTGTGCAGAAGCTTTTTAGCTTGATGTAGTCCCACTTTATTTTTGCTTTGATTCCTATGCTCTAAAGTATTTTCCATAAAATCTTTTTCTCAGACCAATGTCTTGAAGCAGTTCCCCCATGTTTTCTCCCAATAGTTTTATAGTTTCAAGTCTTACATTTAAGTTTTAAAATCTATTTTGAGGTGATTTTTGTATATGGTGAGAGATAGGTAGGGGTCTAGTTTCTGTCTTCTGCTTAGGGATAACCAGTTTTACCAGCACCATTTATTGAAGAGGCTGTCCTTTCCTACTACTGGGTATTTATCTAAAGAGAAGGAAATCAGTATACCAAACAAATACCTGCATCCCCATGTTTACTGCGGCAATGTTTGCAATAGCCAAGATATGGAATCAACTTAAGTGTCCATCAACAGATGAATAGATAATGTGGAAAATACACACAATGGAATACTACTGAGCCATAAAAAAGAATGAAATCATGTTATTTTCAGCAACATGGATGAGTCTCAAAAATAATATGCTAAGTGAAATAAGTCAGGCACAGAAAGGCGAATATCACATGTTCTCACTCATGTGGGAGCTAAAAAAATGAGCTCATAGAAGTAGAGAGTAGAATTAAATTTAGTAAGGGCTGGGAATGGTAGGCAGAGCAGGGAGAGGTTGGTTAAAGGATATGTAATTACAGCTAGATAGGAAAACTAAGCTCTAGTATTGTACAGTANAGATATGGAATCAACTTAAGTGTCCATCAACAGATGAATAGATAATGTGGAAAATACACACAATGGAATACTACTGAGCCATAAAAAAGAATGAAATCATGTTATTTTCAGCAACATGGATGAGTCTCAAAAATAATATGCTAAGTGAAATAAGTCAGGCACAGAAAGGCGAATATCACATGTTCTCACTCATGTGGGAGCTAAAAAAATGAGCTCATAGAAGTAGAGAGTAGAATTAAATTTAGTAAGGGCTGGGAATGGTAGGCAGAGCAGGGAGAGGTTGGTTAAAGGATATGTAATTACAGCTAGATAGGAAAACTAAGCTCTAGTATTGTACAGTAATGCTAGGTGTCAATAATTAACAATAATTTATTATATATTTGCAAATGGCTAAATAGAGAAGTTTAAATGTTCTCATCACAAACAAAGTGGAGTGGGGAAAGGGGGATGGGGAGGGAGGTCAGGGATAATTGGGGGGATAATTGGGTGGGGGACAGAGGTATAATCACAATTTGTGATAATGGGCATGCTGCCAGTATGATCTAGCCATCATATCTTAGGCATGAGTGGCGACAATTTGCTCTGTACCCCATGAATACATTCATAACTGATAAAAAATAAATAAATAAATGAAAAACAAATAAATGATAAATGTTTGTTGTGATGAATATGGTAATTAGCCCAATTTGATCATCACATAGTTTATATGTGTATTTAAATATTACTCTGTATCCCATAAATATGTACAATTATTAAATGTTAATTAAATATAAAATTTTAAAAAATAAATTAAATTAAAATTTAAGTAATAAAAAAACACTAGAAATAAAAAACAGAAAGTTATCTGGAAAATGCCAAATATTTTAAATTTTATCAAAATACCTCTAATCCCATGGGAAATGAGCAGATTCCAGAGAATATTACAAAATATTTTGATTTTTAAGGTTATTGAGAAAACATCTCAAAAATTTCAAGATACTGCTTAATCAGTACTTAGGAGGAAACTAATAGCATTGCATGCTGATAATAGAAAATAAGAATGTTCTACAATCAATGATCTAAGCTTCCACTTTTAAAAGCTTAACAAAATCTAAGAGCAAATTAAAGCCAAACAAACCAGAAGGAATGATGTTTCCAACGTAAGAGAAGAAATCAATGAATTTTTTAAAAGCAAAACAATACTGAATTTTAATAAAACCAAAACCTAATTTTTTAGAAAGATCATTAAAATTAATAAACCTCTAGTAAGAAAAAATGATTCAAAAGAAAAAAGTTACCAATATGAGAAATAACCAAGGAGAAATCGCTACTGATGTTTTAGGCATTCATATAATAAGCGAAAATTGCTGATATCATGTCCATATGATTCATAAATTCTTTGAAACATACAGACTACTAATGTTCACTCAAAAATCAATAGATCGATAGAATCTGAATAGTCTTCTCTCTTTTAATGAAATTAAATGTGTAGTTAAAAATCTTCCAACAAAGGAAACTTCGGGTTTAGATGACTCCATTGGTGAACTTAGAGAACATTTAAGGAGGAAACTACATTTTACTCAAAGTCCTCTGGATAGCATTACTCTGATAATCACCATCAGACAAATAAATTAAAGCAAACAAAACTACAGATCAATATCCTTCACTGACTTATACACCAAAAATACTCAGCAAAATATTAGCAAATCAAACCTAGCAATATATAAAAAGGATAATACATTAGGACCAACTGCATTTAATCCCGAGTACACAGACTTTGTTTAACCAAATAAAAGCCATCTACCAAAAATGGAGGAGAGAGAAGGAAGGAAGAGGAGTAGGAGGAGAGAAGGATGAAAAAGGAGAAGAACAGGAGAAATAGGAGAAGAATGATAAAGAAGGCTGTGCTTATAGCACACACAATGGCAAAAGACAGACCCTAAAATCAGGAACAAGGCAATGACATCCATTCTCACTGCTCTTATATACCCTCATACTAGAGATATTGCCCAATTCATTAAGGAAAGTAAAAGAATAGAGATGTACACCATGTTTGTAGGTTGGAAGAGTCAATTGCTTGTTTAATTTTCAATTATCCACAAATTGATCTATAAATTTAAT